>NW_025726060.1:2513305-2589648 GCF_021461395.2 Schistocerca americana
CGCAACTGGGAATACATTTAATGTATTTCATAGCGGCTGTAGTTGCCGCAGTCCCTGTTTCTTCGGGCATCGTAATTCGACAAGGGCACTGCAATATCATACTTGTATTCACGCATGTGTCAATGTCGTATGCCTCCGTGATCACGAAATAGCAGACCGCGGAACAGGAGGGCTGAAAAAACATTATCACCCTTTGCTGCTTCGGATCACGGTCAGATTTCGTCGAATGGTTTTGAACGGTCCCTAGTGGTTCCAACCTGCACGCGGCAGCAAAAACTACGGCTACATTGCGATCCAAAGAGTTGAGATGACGTTCAATCGGGATGCAGCCCCACAGGGGCTGAAACGTCAGGATGTGTCAGCACCGTCAACATCGTCCTGTTCCTCACCGCACTGAGAACTGCCGTTTCCGACAACGAAATGTGCGGGAATCAACGCCCAAAGAAAGGGTGATTTCATTTGATGCCCTTTATCACACCACCTTACGGCACTCCGTGTCGATTCTGAGCGGTGATGTGTCTAAAAATGGTTCAAATGGCTCTGAGCACTGTGGGACTTAACATCTTAAGTCATCAGTCCCCTAGAACTTAGAACCACTTAAACCTAACTAACCTAAGGACATCACACACATCCATGCCCGAGGCAGGATTCGAACCTGCGACCGTAGTAGTCTCGCGGTTCCGGACTGCAGTGCCTAGAACCGCATGACCACTGCGGCCGGCTGGTGATGTGTCTCAAATCATTTCCACAGCCACCTAGAAGGAAACCGCGTGATTTCAACAGTGGATTCGCCGTTCTGACGTCCATCGCAAAGGCATTAAAAGAAGGGGTGAGATGTGAGTAAGAAGGGGTGTGACGTCCATCTCATCCTGTAACACGTCGCCGGTGGCGTTGGATACAATTGTGCTGAAATTTGGTGACAATGTGACATCGCCAACCCATCTTACACGACATAATCTTCCGAGCTCTGGCTTTTTCTTCGAAGTGGCCACACCTTGCCGTTTAAAGCGTCGTCGAGCTCAAGCATGACGTCTCAGTGCGCCACTCGTTTGCGCCGTTACAGAGGAAGGTTGTAGGCACATTCGAGCCAAATTTCATACTTATGCATTGCATTGAAAGACAACTACCGGGTTTCGAAAAAGTCGTCCTTTAATTGTGTCTTGCAATGTATTTACACATTCTGAGTACATTTGGGGGAGCTGCCAGACCCTGTATGTATTTAACGAGTGCTGAAAGTCTCCTTGTAGCAAGTAACAACACTGCAAACACGATGCGGCGAATTTAGAACACGGAAGAGGTTAGCAAACAGGCGTATGGCGAAAGTAGCGAAGAAGGAAGTTTACGGAGGCAGCAGGCAGCTACCGGGTGGTTATAATTAAAGTGCGGCTACTCACAGAGGTCCAGTGCGAGCTGGAATAAACTTCGTTGATATGCTAATGCGTTAATGTGAAACCGAATTCCACTGCAAAAAAATTAGTTCCAATTTTGACCACCAGGTGCATATCTGGCGGTGCACAGCATTTCGTCGACGTCTCCGGGGCTCATTCTGAACAAATCGTCACAGCAGCGGATAATAATAAAATCAACATTATGTCTTTCTCATATGTTTTACCTTCCCCCCCCCCCCCCCCCCACTTCTCGTCCCTAATCCATTACCCATGGAAACATTTCTATACGCGTTTCTTGCATTCACAGAGCCAGATTTGCACCTCATGCCAAAATTGGAAAAATTGTTTTCAGCGTAAATCTGTTCCATGTTAACGCATTAGAATATCTACAAAGTTTCACTGCCATATGATAATTAGAGCCCGCCCTGGACCTCTACGAGTAGCTGCATTTTAAATAGCGGGTAGCTGGTAGCTCGGCATACTGAAAAATTCCGTACATGTTTCTGCCTCCAAAGAAATCGAGTCTCCTCCACCGGTGACGATGTTCGCGATTTACTCATAAATACCCGTTCTTTGCAGCTGAAAATCTTGGCGAACTTTTGATATATCTAGCTCCAGCCCATCCAGGATAGCTCACTGAGTTTTACGTTAGCCGCGCGACAGTTCATCCGTCAGAGTAGCTGTAGTAAAAAGAGCAGCCGCATTGCTATGCATTTCACAGCCTGTGCTATGTTAGCTGTCAGCGTTTCTGGCGAATGGCGGTGACAGCTAACCGCACGCCAGCTGTAAAATATATTGCCGAATGGAACCTTTTTCTCCTTCACTCATCTCTATGAAATGACCATCACACGATTTATGCAAAATACTAATGAAGAGCACCAGAAGAGCAACGTAGAATTTATCGAGTTAAGCAACTTCGCAACACTATAATTTCCAAGAATTCGTATTTGTATACATCTCACGGAGTGAGGAGGCTTTTGAAATTGCATCACGGAGTGTTATTCTTATAGCGGTCAGTGTCATAAAATAAACATTTTCAGGTATATTTTATACCATGTGGAAGTGACTTTCATCCCAGATAATATAAAACAAATCAAAACATACGTACTTCTTGCGACACACACCGAAAATCTTGCTCCCGAAATAGAGTAGGCTTAGTTACTGAGTACATGTGCCAATTTAGTAGCCCCCTTAAGGTCATTGGCTGTGGAGTGTAGTATGATTTCGCCGAAAAAATATAATGTTGAAATGATATTATATCCCCTGATTACTTATATACAATTTTAGAAGACACTGGATGTGAAAATTTCGGATGACATCATAAAATTAGAAAACATATAATACACTATACGGAAATGACTATAGATCTGCAGTTGATGAAGTAAAGCTTTACTCTGTCTTCCACAGGAGCTATTTTGTTTATTTATTGGGACTTTTGGCCTGAAAGCCGTACAGCCAGCCCCGGCCACACAGCCGGTACCTTATCTGGGTTCGCTAGTTCATCTTCCTTATTCTCAGAACGTAACCCCATCACAAGAATATCTGCATCTCTATTCTGTAATCCACCTTATTTTCTGTAGTGGAGAGTATTTCAGTCATCACTTTCTTTTGTCTCCTTTGCTGATCCATTCTCTTATGGCACGTGGGAGGAACGATTCTCGGTAAGTCTCCAAGTGAGCACTGATTTCTCTCATCTCCTTGTAGTGGTCATTTCTCTGAGAGGTATAAAGTTGGAAGCAGTATTTTGCCCGGAGCGCATTCTCACAGAATTTCAATAGCAAATCTCTCCTTGATGCACAACGTCTCTGTTGCAACGTCAGTCACAGGAGTTAACAATTTCGTGACGGAATTCGTCGCCTTCCGCTGGATCTGAACAACAGTAAAGAATCGGTCGAACGAATGTTTTCTAAGCCAATTCTTTCGCTGATAAATTACGTTTAAAGCATTAAATGGGCCACCACCATTGGTACTCCAGTGTGACATTTGCAATTAACTCCAAATAAAAGCATTAGCTGCACCAGTTGCAGGACTGTAAACAGAGTACATTACTACTGCCATATTTCCGTAGATTTTATCAGTTTCGATCACTTCCAAATCGATTTCAGTAATACTTTTACAAAACACAATTACAATCAAATTCCCCTATTTCCACCGTACTGTAATATTACAAAATATCCAATAATATCCCCATTGTCTAAATAATTACCTCAGGACGTTCTGGACACATACCCAGGGCATGTTGTTGGCTGGCTACAGGGTCGCGAATATTTCCACAGCAACGGCGTTTTGTCAGACATTTCAAAAATGTGCAAAACGGGGCAGGTCGATTTGCAAGGTTACCACCAGCTAGAGTTGTTCTCGCTCATGTCCAGCTCTAGCTGCACCGGCGTTTAACGCACTCGAATCGTCAGTAAAGAACGAACAAAATGTTCTTAATGTTAAAGTTCAAAGTAAATGGTCGAGTGTGGGTGCGAGTTTAAGGATAGCCGAAATACTTTGGAAGTTCTCGCGTCCGTCGGCCGTCGTAATTTAATATATTGTTATGGTTATTATTATTTTTTTGATTGTTGCCGACTTACGTGGTGGGCCTTAATAAAAATGATATTTAAGTTGAACAATGTAATAAACTTTTTATATTAATTTCCTCGGCTAGTCAGTTCACTTTAAAGCAAGAAATCTTTAGTCATTAATTAAAATTGCGGCCCACACACGCGCGAGAGTATTTTTCTTACCTCCGTTAACGATTGTATTGTAGTCAGAGTCCTGGCTTTGGGTCTCGGCTATGGTACTGAAAATAGGAATCTTAAAGCTAAGTATTTCTGCAACTTCGTGTGGCTGTGGAGAAAAATTAATATTATGCCAATAGCGGGCGAGTTTTCCGCTTCCGCTAATTTTTCATAAGTTGATATCGCCACGTATGGCGTCGTTGGCTGCATCGGCCGCTGCGATTGTTGAGCTGTGAATTACTTGAATGCAGGTTAATTCAAGGAAGGCGGACATGAAATCGGGATCACCTCTTACAAATTAAAAGTGCACAATAATATTAAATCAGTATATTATATGCTTAACTCATACAAATATGCTTACATTTGTCAGCACTCACAAGATGTCCCTCTATCCACATTCAAGCCAAAAGAGGAAGTCCAGACGACTAAAAAAAATTAACAAAAGAGCGTATCTTGTCGTCTCTTTAGATCATTTTGTCATAAATTATTTCTTTGCAATCTAAACCTACACAGAGAAATTATTATTTTACGGCTACATGATAAAAATTTGGCACTGGGGACGCTATATTGCCCCCCGAAATGTTTATGTCATAAAAAATGTTCGTGTTTTTTGACATAAATATTTCCATTCATGTCCACAGTGTCCACACGCAGATTGTTCTTTCACAGTCTATATATGTCACATCGTATATTGTAATTACTGTGGTGTGTTGCACACAAAGTGTAATACAGATGAGGTTCAAGGTATATTTGAAGTCCCAGGGGTGTCAACTGTTCGCTCCCCATTTGGCGCGGCCGTAGGGAAACCTGGGGAAAACCTCGGCGGAGCGACAGACTAACTGCTTTGGTCACTTTCACTTAATTGTTTCTGGAATGTCACTGGAGTACAGGATGTGCATACAAATATTTTGCTGCACTATGCAAAAAATGAGGTCATTATAACACTTGATTGCGGTGTCGTTGATGATCTACGCCGCGGCGTTTAGCTCGCGACGGCGTCGGTTGGTGTGTTCGGTGCTCGGCGGTCGCGGCGGCTGCGGAGAGGTCAACGCCCGCTCGACGCAGCGTGTCTCTCGCCGTCGCGGAACGTCAGAATCAGCTGATCGGCTGCACCGTTGGCGATGCGCTTCTGTCTCGCCCGGGCGTGGCGGAGTGGGATGATATTCGCCCCCGCTCTTGTTGGCAGGCGTCAGCTCTGCTACGCATCTCCGACGTAGTACATGAAACACACACAACCAACGTAATATTTGTTTCCCGCTGCAGATGGTTACGCTAGTGGGAAAGAAGCATTTATTAGTGCGGCAGTTGTTGTTAAGTTTTCGCCAGTTTCCGAGTGTCAAGCTAGCACTGTCTTGCAGAATACATGACATGGACCTTCTCCCGTGGATGCAGTTTTGATGCAATACTGTTTCCATCACACGTCAGTTTTTGTCTTGACAAAATTATTTGTTTTCGCCGCACTCGCAGGCACTGGTGAGTGTCCCAATACGAGCTTAGCACAAACATTCGCCGTTTCTGCGGTCGCTGTTTTGCAACAGTCCAATCTCGCATTATTGTGCTCACTGAAACTACAGCCTGTCCCAAAAATATTGACTGTGGGTTCACTTCACGTTAACAGTTCACATTTATAAGCAAATTCACAGTTTTTCGTGCGTAATATTGGCGTTTGGCGTCTTTACCGCTGTTGAACGTTCAATACTAGCACTTCACTGTCCATATCATAGTTTCACCTTCACAGTTTTTCACACTGTTTAAAGTAGCTGTTTCGATTAGTTCACAAACACTAATGTATTTCATTCAGTCTGAACTGGATTTTGGCTTGTGCTGGATTTTACCAGTCTCTCGCACTAATTGTCTCTTTTCATTTTCCATTTAGAGTCGTACTTGCCTTCAGATTTTTTGACTATACAATTGTATTTCCGTCTCATCTGAGGTAAGTCCCCATGTCATGTCTGCCCATTCATTGCGTACTTGCCCTCCAGAGCCAGGCTCGACTTTACAAAACTTTGCCTCTCGCATTATCGTACACATTTTATAATCTAGGCCTAGCGTGCAAGTTCCTAGATTAGTGTTTGATTTGTGACTTTTGTTTACACGATAAATTCGTGTAAATCTCTGCCTTAGCAGATGGCAATATATCTTAACAGTGCTAAACGGTAGTCGCGTTTACTGATTTGCTTTGTACCTTGTCCACAACACATGAGGTACCTTGGGTGATGTACACCCTGCACTCATGTTGTTCAGTAAATTATGATTGAGCATATTTCAAGATCGATATAGACATAAATACATGGAACAACATATACACTATAATATTGAATTTTCATAAGTTTCATTACTACTACAGTTCAAAAATATCCAAGACACACTAATGAAAAATTCTTTCATCATTACATGCTGTTGAAATTTTTTTTTTAAAGCATTTTTCAACATGAAATTTGTAAATTATTCTTAAACCTACGTTTATTTTTTCCTTCAAAATGCAATTGCTTAAAATACTATTATTCCTTAACATCTACAAAATTGAATCGCACTAATCTTGTGCGCCTCATTGTCTTTTAATGTTACACTAAAATCTGAACATTTACTCACAAAAAAAATACACTATAAACTTAACCTACTACACACAAATGTAAACGTTGATCTACTGAGCGAACTTCTTTAAGTCTTTGTATGGATAGAGTCCTTTAATCTCTTCCGATTCTACGTCACCCAACAAATAGCTACATCCATGTGGTATGTCTATGATTTTGTAGGGCCCAGCATACACCGGTTGCCATTTCTTATTCGTTTTCTCTAACAGAGATGACTTGGGATGAGTCCTTATTAGCACCAAGTCACCTGGTTGATACAGTGTTACCTTCTTTAGTTTCTTGTCATGCTTCTCCTTTCGGCGCTCCGCGCACCTCGTTAAGTTATTTAAAGTCTCAGCTATAATTTGTTCGTGAGGTACAACTTGTCGTGGTACAGTTGGTAATGGTGACAGCCAGCTGTCGGTTTCATTCTTTCCAAACATGACTTCTAGTGGAGTATAACCGGTGGCTGAATGTGGCAATCTATTGTGGCGATTCGGAATGTAAGTTCTCATGAACCTGTTCAACTCTTTAAAGGTACGCTCTACAAGACTGCTCTCCGGGTGAAATCGGGCTACAAAAATGTGTTTAATACCTTGCTCTTGTAGAAACGTTTTCCATTTGAGACCAGTAAAATAGGTGGCATTATCAGATAATATGATCTGTGGTTTGCCAACATTAACAAAATAATCTGTTCGTAATTTCTGAATGAGGGGTGTGGCCGATGAAGCTTTGACAAGATACAATTTTAGAAATTTGGAAAAGGCATCATATACAGCAAATACATATTTCACACCACCTCTGCCAGTGGGTAGTGGCCCTAGAATGTCAACAGAAACTAGTCGTAATGGTTTGTTAGGAACAACAGGGTGCAATTTGCTTATAGTGGGCAGATTTGTAGGTTTCGTCCTTTGACAAACTACACATGTCCTTACAACATTCTGAATTATTCTTTTCATATTCTTAAAATGACATTGTCTTGCAAGAAGTGCTCTACATTTTTCAATACCCACGTGTCCCCACGAAAGGTGCACGTGCCAGATTAAATCACTGATACATACTTCCGGTACACAGATACACCACAAGTCCTTGTTAACATCCTTCCGGTAATATAATACCCCATTTTGCACAGAATAATGGCTACCTATCTGATTTCCACCCGAAGATAGGAGTTCTTGTTTGACTTTTCCCCAAGCGGGATCTTCGTCCTGTAAACTAGGCAGTTGCTTGCACGTCTGCAGGAACTTTTTTCGACAAGTAGGGTCTTTCATAACTAAAATTTTGTACTCTGTTGCCTGTTCTAGTATTGTTGTTAACTCAGGCAGACTTTGCGGCAACCGTGACAAATCATCAGGTACTATGTTGTCACAACCTTTTATATACATTATTTGAAATTGATATTCCTGCAGAGCAAGCACCCATCTAGTCAACCTGTCGTGCATTAACTTACACATAGTATCTGAATTTCTTCATGGCCCATACTACTGCTAGTGTTTCGAGTTCGGTGACTGTATATGATCGTTCACAACTTGACAACACTCGGCTTGCGAAAACGATTATTCTTACGTTCTTGTTTCCACCATCCTCATCGATTTGAAATAAACAAGCGCCTAGTCCGACAGTGGAGGCGTCTGTAGCAAGGCAAAATTCCTTTGACATGTCAGGATGTGACAGTAGATTAGCATTTAGAAGGGCTTGTCGTATTTGCTCAAATGACTGCTGGCACAGTTGATTCCATATCCAGGGTGTATTCTTTCTCAACACGTTTAACAGGGTATTAACATTTAAAAGCTGGTCAGGTATGAATCGTCTGAAAAATGACACTAGACCCAGAAATGCCTTTAACTGTTTCTTGGTTCTAGGAGGAGGGAAGTTCTCAATTGCTGCCATTTTCTTCGGATCGGGCACAATACCTGTAGGTGATATTGCATGACCAAGAAATTTTATTCTCTCCCTGCCAAATTTGGATTTTGCGAGGTTTGCTGTTACGCCTACCTCAGAAAATCTTTTTAGTACGCATCTCAGCGTGTCCATGTGGCTTTCCCAATCGGGAGTAGCTATTAATAAGTCATCGACATACAACGTTACTCGGTCCAACAAATCCGGTCCTAATACTTTATCGAGCGCTGCAATGAAGACACCTGCACTAACATTTAATCCAAATGGTAAAACTTTAAATTGGTAACTTCTGCCGGCAAACACAAATTCAGTGTACTTTCTTGATGATTCAGTTAGTGGGATTTGCCAAAACGACGAACGCATATCGACAGAGGTCAGATATTTAACTCCATAAAACTTCTGTATCTGTTCATCCAGGTTTTCTGGTCGCGTTCTGACAGGTACAATTATTTTGTTAATATCGCGCGCATCAAGCACGAGACGTATACTGCCGTCCGCTTTCGCTACGGCCACGAGCGGACTGCTGTACGGGGATAGAGATGGTTCAATTATCCCCCAATCAAGCATTTTTCTTATTTCCTTCGTAACTGCCTCCTTCTTTGACCACGGGATGGTGTAGTTTGCATGACAGAAAGTATCGTGAGGTACCACTTCGATGTTATAGGTGTAGCCCTCGATAACACCGGGTTTTTCCGAAAACACATTCTCATAATCTGTAAGTAGCTGCGTCAATTCGTTTTGTTGTGCTTCAGTCAAATGTTCTGACTCCCTAACTTTCATGGCTATCAGTTTCCTTTTTTCCTCTTTATCTTCAGTAATAAATTCTTTATAATATGCTTGTCTTGTACTTAAGTCAGAATATAAATTCATTATCTGTATTCCTTCGAATCTCGGCTGAAAGTTCCGGCAATATTTACCGTGCACTTCCCGTGTCCTCAACAACGGCAAAACTACACGTCTATCCTCATTCATAAGGCTTACTTCCCCGCACAAGAGGTCGATTTTTGCGTCCCTCTGGCGTAAAAATTCCATCCCCAGGATGCAAGCAACACCTAATCCCTTAACTACTAGGAACGAGCTTTTCATTGCTTCATTTCCTACCGTAAACTCGACTTGCACCTGGTGCTTTATGATATGAGATTGTGCACCTATTGCACCTGTTACACGACAATTCTTCACTGGCAATACTGGTATTCTATTATTTTGACTCAAGTACTTGTAAAAATTTGCACTCATGACATTGGTTGACGCACCGGTATCGACTATTATGTGTATTGATGCTCCATACATAACTGCTTGCAATATAGCCTGCACAACACTTTTGTCGGTTCGGTTACATTTCTGCGGTATGTCTACAAGTTCCTTTTCTATTTTTGTTCCCTCATTGTATCTCAGCATACAAAGTTCATGGCTGTCATCCGTGAATGTGCCCTCACTACACCATCCTGCAGCCAACAACGGAGAGCGTATTGTGGCTGTCTTTAATTTAACGAATGAGCATTAGTGGGTTGACAGTTGTCTGTCACTTCCACTAACCTCACATTGTGGTTCTGGTTGTTGTTGTTGCTACTGTTGGGTTGGCCGCCCTGCCTCCCCGATGGTGTATTTTGATATTGTGTATGGCTTTGGTTTTGCGGTGGTCGGTTGTAACTTCCTGACATGTTCTGCGATGGACCTGGGTTGGCGTTCCATTGTGGCACTGTGTTTTGTTGCCACTGTGGTGTCGGTTCATTACAACCACGCCACTGGTTTCGGTTGTTCCGCCATTGCGGATTGCCGTTACCATTATATCCATTACTCATGCGTCCATCATGATGTCTCTTTCGATTTTGACAATTATAACCGTTGCCGTTATAGCCATTGCCATTGTTTGTGCCTCGATTCTGTTGCCGGTGCTCTTGCCTATTCCCGTTACCATTTGGTACCAAGTTACTACCGTTACTGTGGCTGCTATTGTAATCGGCTTTTTGTTGATTACAGCCAGCATGGTTCCACTTGTTTTCGGTTTTCATATCTTCGATCAATAAGTCAACAGAATCCACTATTTCCATGAATTGTTCTATATCGTATTCCGGCACATTGATGAAATATCTTTTAATTTCACTGGGCAACTTCATTTTTATCAATCTGATTATGTCACGATCGGACATTGGCTCGTCCCAGTACCTGGTTTTGTTTATATACTTTTCGAAATATTTGCGTAACGTTCCCATCTTAGGATTGTACATTTCTGGACTGTACAACTCCTTTCGTAGTCTTTCTTGGACGTTATCAGACCAGCAAGAAAGCACCTTCAAACTGTTGCATCGTTAGACATTTTTCGGATACGTCGGTGGCCTTGTGCCGCGTCACCTTGAATAAAGGAGACCACGAACTGTATTCTTTGTCTTTCCGTCCATGTCCTGGGAAACACATTCCTGAAGCTCTTAATAAATACAGCAGGGTGGACATTTCGTTTTTCGCTATTGAAGGGTTGGAATGTCCTGTGTTTTATTGCATTGTCCTCTTTTTTGCACATCTGATTGCTACATTCTGTGACGTTCATTACTTCGTGATGTGCGCTGCACGGTATCGCATGTTGTTCGTGCTCATAATTCGCATTAGGTTGCGGTTGCGCACTCGCACCCTGCCTACCGTCAGCGTTATTACAGTAATCAGTACGCGGAGTCGGATTCATGATCTGTCCGCCACTGTTTACATTGCTTTCCAACGCAGACAGTCTCCGCGCGACCTCCTGTTGCCAATTCGGCAACTCCGCTGTCACACGGGACTTGATCTGTGCTAATTCGGCATGTAGTGTGGCAGCGCTAGCGTCAATATTTACACTCGCGGCCGCAGTCGCTTGTTCTACAGTTGTTTTTACATCGCTTTCAATCTTTGCAGATATCTCGCGATCCTTTACTTCTAGCCATTCATTTAATTCTTTTTCTACTTTTTGAGCTTGCACTTCCAAATATGCGTCAATACTTTTCCGTGCATCTATCTCCACATTATCCACGCGGTTGGTTAAAGTCTGGACATTATCTTCAAGCAAATGGCTCAAATGGCTCTGAGCACTATGGGACTCAACTGCTGTGGTCATAAGTCCCCTAGAACTTAGAACTACTTAAACCTAACTAACCTAAGGACATCACACAACACCCAGTCATCACGAGACAGAGAAATTCCCTGACCCTCCGGGAATCGAACCCGGGAACCCGGGCGCGGGAAGCGAGAACGCTACCGCACGACCACGAGCTGCGGACGGTGCATTGTCGAGTTGATTCAGTCATCGTCCTCTACTGCACGCAGTACACTATACAGTACAATGTGTCCACATCGTTCTGCATTTAGCATTTTCGTAGGCGCCGACCTAAGCACGAACAGCAAGCTGCTATCTTAACACCACCTTCTCCGTACTTCTCCACGTGATGGCCGAGCCCAAATCCATTCATCGGATTACCACAAGTAATCACCCCATTGTCCAGTGGCGGCGCTCACTAACTACAGAAATGTGAGGCTTTGAGAATCTGCTCGACCATCGTGCCCCATTCTTTTTAATTCCCTGCGCTGCGCTGGATTACTGATAGCACTCTCGAACTCACGAGTGATTCCTTCCACTGATATCGTGCGATTATTTACACCCACGCTCCGCAACATTCTGCGGATCCTGTCCGTCAGTACGTGAGTTGACTTCGACAGCTTTAGAAGGGTTGAAATGTCCCTGATGGATTTGTTCCTAGGGTGACACACCATATGGCTGTCGAAAAGTAAAAATTTCGTATTGGGAGCGCTACGTGACTGGCAAGGCACATTAAGAAAAATGTAGCAAAAAACGTTTCGACATTCAAGTCCTTAGTTCTTTCTAGATGGCGTGCGCCAACGTCATCCTCGGATTTTCTGCCCTTCTCTATCTGTGTAAAATGTCTATCTGCCTCAGTTAACATATTTACTGTTAGAATAACTCTCACTCAGATCGTGAAAATAGCCTTACTAGAAAGTAAGGAATCTGAACTGCAGTACAGCTGATGTGAAAGTTACTTTCGCTTTGTCTATTTCTATAATGATGACTTCAATCACAGTTATTATTTTATAAAAAAAAAACATTAACAACTCCATTTTTGATTCATTTATCCACTTCTAGGCCAGGGGAAACAACCAAGTAACTCAGTTTTTATGAAACTCGAGAAAAATTGTTTGAACATCAATATATAAGTAGACACAAAAAATCTTATTTCATAAATCTCGTGGGCATCGAATGTGGAAATATCGTTATTGATATTCGGCGTATTCCCAGAATGAAGTAATTTCCCAAAATGTAGTCAAACGTCATTCTGTAAGGGAAAATAAACAGATAAGCCAATTGAGACAGACGCAATAATTCAATAATAACCACGACTAAACGACTTTGTGGTTGTGATAATATAGCGATGGTACTCACATCGAGTATATTCAGCAGCTGACTGAATAGCTTCACAGCAGCAGGACAGTAAAACTTTATGTTCTTCTTTTTTTGTGCCTTTGTCCCACATCTGCGCCATGTCGGCGTTGCTATAAACGGATTTGACGTGGTTAATTTAAGGGCTGGCTGGACGCCCCTCCTGTCACCATCCCGTTACCCACTGGGACGGAATGTACCTACCCCAACTGTCTGCGTGTAACGCTATTCATGTAAAAGCGTGCGAATGTTTTCTAAATTTTTGCGATATCGTCTAGCTGAGGCGAGACTTGATTACCAACACGGTATTCACCTATTCGGATGTGGGAAACAGCCTAAAAACCAGATGCAGACTGGCTAGCACACCGACCCTCGCCGTTAATCCTCCGTGCGGATTCGATCCAGTGCCTGCACACTTCCCGTCTCGGAAGCAGCATTTCAACACGCTTGGCTATCCGGGCGGGTGGTGGCAAAACTTTAGCAGGCTTTGCGAATCTTTATTTCTTAGCCTGTAAATTGGATGAGATCGAGGTTAAACAAATACTTGGAGTTAAATTACAGTGGGTAGAAGATAACTGCGAAGCTATTGTGCACTTAACAATAAGGAATTCTGAAGTTAAACACACCATTATAAGCAGGTATGGGCAGTTCAAACAGCCCATCCATCGGTTGACATTGCCATGCTGTCTATATGATGACAGTTTGCATTCCTCCATGCTAAGTCGTCTGATATTTCAACATATGGCAGTGGATGGATTCAGATGATATTATTTTAATAGGATGCCTTTTGAAAGGGAATTTTGTAGCTTATTTTGAATCCAACAGTTTTTTTTTTCTAATCTACCACCATTTCTTGATTAACATTCATAGTGAAAAAGAATGGTTTACATCTGAATGCTCCGACCATTTCCTTGAAATCTTCAGGTGCTTCCGTCAGTGTCTTTGCATTCCATAATGCAACATTTTTATTTTCACGAATAGCCACGCCAAGGGAATGTAATTTTGATCTTTCTCAGGCCTCTTATTTGACTGCAGTTATATAATGAATGAAGCGGAAGATGGTGAAGTTTACTTTGACCGTCAGTAGAATTACAAAATACTGTATACAGAAATCTTCAATATCCTCTCCAAGGCATGAGTCTCGAAGTGACAAAAGGACGACGTCACTTCATTTGCGCCCTTTTTTCGCAATGCATTCAGGACGAACATAAAAAAGGGTTCGCCTGTTACAAGAACATGGATGTTGAAGCAATATGCCAGAAGTTGCCGCTTCAAAAAAACGTCATTGGTTGCTGTGTGCGGCAAGCCTGCATTTTCTTTTTTTTTTTTTTTTTTTTTGCGGAGTCTATACACATAGCCACAATCTTTTTGTTTTCCTTTGCCTCCAATTTACCAAAGGGGGGGTGGGGGAGAGAGTGTCAGAATTCTGTTTGCTCTGCCCTCTCGTGGTCGCATGAGTCACCACTGACTTGTCTGATTTTCCCCTGATAAATTGAGTTATCTGGTTTTTTCCCCTTACAGCAAAACTTTTAATGCTAATATCTCTCCAGCGCACTTGGTTTTTCCAATTTTAGCCTCTCAACAGATGCGTACGATCGTTCTCAATCGAACTGTAGCAATAATTCAATTTAAAGAAAAAGTAACTTACCTGGTTTTTCCTCCTCCTCCTCCTCCTCCTCCTCCTCCTTCACATCCTCTCTGTCCATTTCCTCGTACCCTCTATCTGTCCAGCTCCTCACCCCCTCTCTTGGTCCACCTTCTCCTCTGTCTGTCTCCATCTCTTCCTATCCCCTCTCTACCTGTTCACCTTCTCCTCTCTCTGTCTGACACCTCCTCTTCCTGCACCTCTTGTCCCCCTCCTCCTCACCATGTCTCTCTCCCCCTCTCCCTGTCCATCTCCTCCATTCCCTTCTCTCAGTCCACCTCCTCCTCCTCCTCCTCCCCTATATCTGTTCATCTTCTCCCCCTCTTTCTCCCACCTCTCTGTCCAATTTCTCTTTCCCCTCTCTCCTCTCTGCCCATCCCATCCACCTTTCTCTGACCATATCCTTCTTTCCTGCATTTCACCTCCCTCTGCTCATCTCCTCCTCCTCATTCTATCCGCCAGTCTTCTCCTCCCCAGCCTCTCAGGACAACTTCCCATCCCCAATCTCTCTGTCCATCTCCTCATCTCGCCTTTCTCTGTCTATCCGTTCTTACCCTCACTCTATCTATCCATAGCGAGCATATGTGTTCCAAAAATCTTCTCCTCCCCTCGCTCTAACCATTGCCTCCTCCCCCTCTCTCTGGCCATCCCCTCTTCTCCTCTGTCCCTGCTATCTATTCCTCCCCACTTTATCTACCAATCTCCTCCACCCCCTTCTTTCTCTCCATCTCTTCTAAGCACTCTCTATCTGTCCTCCTCCTCCTCCTCCTCCTCCCCCTCTCTCCACTTATTACTACCCCCACTCTGTCTGTCCACCACCTCCTTCTCCCTCTCTCTGCCCTACTTCTTTTTCTATGTCTGTCATCTCCTTCTCCCCACTTTCTCTGTCTCTCCATCTCCTCCTCCCTTTTTTTTCTATGCCCATCTCCTACTTCCACCTCTGTGAGTCTATCTCCTCCTCAATCCTTATCTGTGTACCTTGTATCTTGTGTTCTCCCCTCTCTCACTATCCATCTTCTCCCCCTCTTCTCTCTGCTCAGCCATGCCCATCTGAAAGGGTATCCCTTGCAAGACATGCAGATACTTCCTACACAACAGACCTGTAATGCAGGGCAGCCTACACATCACAGGTTGAAAACCCTTTTTTGTACATATCTCTGTTCCTATGGAAGCTAGGCAGTTCTACCCCACAGTACTGACACTGATATGGCAAGTACTAAGTGTACCAAATTCGGTTGTAATCGATCCTCTGGTTTATGAGGAGATACTGGACATATCCTGTTTTATATTTATCAGGATAAGATTCATGCATGGTCTGTCTTCCTAGATTCCCAGAGATGTTGGACATTATCTATAGATCACCTCATAATGGAAATACAGTCATATGGAGTATCTTCTCAAATGTGATAGGTTTCGAATATTTTTTATCAATGAATTCATTAGATCCTAATGCACAGCGATTTTTCTACAGAAACGAAAATAATATCAACATTCCTCAAGGAAGTAGGGCATCACCTCATTATCGATAAAATTATGTTGGGTCGCAGACTGGACTATGTAAAATGATGTAGCAACTTTTCATCTAGTGTTAATAGCTGCTAATCTGGGTGTATAATACTACTGTGGCAGAACTGTCTTCACCTATAATTTCTTAACAGAAGCATGAGTAAAATTTGGCGTATGATTCGATGTCCAGAGTAGACAGAAATCATCTTACACTTTTTATTACTGTCGTTTCAAGGCGGGATTTCATTGTTCTATATTGGCAAGATAATTATTCTGCTCCTGCACTTAGGACAGGCTAGTTCGTTCTGTGCGTTCACATGCTGGCAGCCAAGCCTGCAGTTCGGGTTGCAGATCCACCTATAGCATCTTTGCATCTTTCATTTAAAGGGAAGTGGCTGCCTAGGTAACACATGGGTCCCCTCGAACTGTATACGTAGGTTGCAACTTAAATAGTGGCAACACTGCTGTGGAGACACGATGCAATGGAATATACTATTGTCGCTGATAGTACACATTCCTTGCATACCTACCTTACCTCCGAGCAAATGGACCGGCGTGCGCACATCGAGGTAAACACAGTCACTTGTGGGCGAGAGGTCTAACGTAACGGTGTCACTACCTTTTCGAAACAAGAACAACAGAGCTGGGCCAAGATTGAATGTACCAGAGGTCGTACAACACGGCAGTGTCATCAAGGTCTTAAAAGAGACGTGTGGGGAATCGGTATTGTCGTACAGAACAGTGGCACGTTGGGTAAAATCCTTAACCTAAGGTCGGCAAACTGTGGCAGACATGTATCGGGCAGGTCGTCCTAGTGTCTCTGAAGAAAAAGTGCATGCTGTTGCCGCGTCAGTTGACAGTGATCGACACCATATGAAACCGGATTGGCGCATATGACTGTGCTTCGCAGCCGGCGAGGGTGGCCGAGCGGTTCTAGGCGCTACAGTCTGGAACCGCGCGACCACTCCGCTCGCAGGTTCGAATCCTGCCTCGGGTATAGATGTGTGTGATGTCCTTAGGTTAGTTAGGTTTAATTAGTTCTAAGTTCTAGGGGACTGATGACCGTAGAAGTTAAGTCCCATAGTGCTCAGAGCCATTTGAACCCATTTTTGTGCTTCGCATCCTGAAGGCTTGAAGGCCTGGGCATGCAAAAAATAGCATCCCGATGGGTTCCGCATGACTTGACGGAAAAGCAGCAATGGATGTGTTACGGCGCTGCTCAGACGCACTGGGAGCGCTATGAGCGCGAAGAGAGCCTTTCTTACGCCATATCGTAACACTGAATTAGACATGGGCCACTTCGTACGAGCCAAACTGAAACTGAAACGCCAGTCCAATGAATGGCGTCATTATGGATCGTTGCGAAAGTCGAAAGCGCATCAGACCCCCAGTATGGTGAAAGTTATGGTGATTCTCGTGTACGATTGTGATGGCGTTATCCAAACGCATTACGTTCCTCCATGGCAGACCGTCAATGGACAGTATTAATGTTCGTTTTTGGAGCATCACCTGCGATCAGCTTTACGAAAGAAGCGGCGACACTTTCTGCGCAACCCACCCATCGGTTTGCACGACAAAGCGCGTTCGCTCACAGCGCAAGTTGTGGCTGCTCTGTTCGGTCGATGGGACTGGGAAGTACTGTACCATTCACCATACTCCCCGGACTTAAATCCTTGTGACTTAGATTTGATTCCGAAGATCAAGGGACCACTTCGTGGCATTCTCTTCAGAACTGTTCCAGAGATTCGACAGGCAGTATGAAACGTCCCCTTTGAACTATTTATACATGACTGTGCTTAAACTGACATAAAATATTTTTAGCGCAACGCAATCTGGCTTTCAAAATTCCCTACAAAAGAATGGCCCTGACTAACATTACGCTATACCTTTCACAAATCACTTACCTCACAAAAATCTTCGCTGCTCAAGCTACTGCAATACAGCGAGCGCCACTACTGCCAGCTAAATAAAAGATTCAAACTATGGAAGGCACTAACTACTGATAGGGATAGTTAGCAAATGAGAGATATTAATAGAGAACAAACAATGTATTTACCTTGATATCATCATATATAAATATAGCAGTTCATGACAAATTTCAAAACTCCGCCATCTCTCTCCCCACATCCACCACTGCTGGCGGCTCACCTCCAACTGCGCAACGCTACGTGCTGTTCACAGCCAGCTGCCTAACACTACAATGGCGAGTATTACAACAATGCAAAGCCGCCACAGACTGCACACAGCACAGCCTGTGATTTTCATATTGAGCGCTACGTAATGTTGCCAATAAGAAAACATAAACAGCCTACTTACATAGAGAAAACATAAACAGCCTACTTACATAGCCCCCATGCTCCCCACAAAAAATTTTGCAAATTTTTTTGGGCACTGGCCAATACATATTTGTTAAAATTTTTTCACAATTACAATAACAAAGAAATCAAAGGCACACACTTATTGATACAATGTTGGTCAAAAGCTAAAATTTTCTCACAGTCTATGAAGACAGTCCTGATCATTCATTACGGTAAAATATAGTGTTTTTCTCAAAGTCTGAGCAGTAGAAGAAAATGCACACGGAAGTAGTGGATTTCCATGTAGTCTTGAAGAAGTAGTGTTGTCCTTCCAACGCAAAGACAGTGCTGACTCGACATGCAGACAGGTAATGGGCCACAACAGAGTAAACCCACAGCAGAGACAGTCGACGTTTTGAAGAATATTGGTAGTTAGGTCATCACAGGGCAGACCCACTGTAGTCCTGGTAGAAATTACGGTACTGGTGGGCCACCAGAGGTGCAGACCCACTGCAGTCCTTGTAGAAATAATGGTATTGGTGAGTCAGCAAAGGTGTAGACCCACTGTAGTCCTTGTAGAGATAATGGTATTGGTGGGCCACCAGAGGTGCAGACCCACTGTAGTCCTTGTAGAGACGGCCAGCAGGCATCTGTTGCGATTGTGCAGGTGCACATTCACCATCGAAGAGTCTTGCAGAGAATATAGCAAGTCCATAAACCACCACTTGTGCACTCACAAAGTTTTTGGAATTGTCCTTAGAACCAGCAATGCAGTTATCCAGTCCCTTGCTGAATTATTAACACACGTGCAAACACTATCAGTCCCTACTTCTCACATATTGTCCATATACTATGACCAACGGAAATGTGTGCAGTGAAATGAATGCTTACAAGTTACTTAGTTTGATAAACTGGTGTCAATTACAATATTATAACATGAGAATACCATTACAAAGGTACAAAATACATCATTAAAAACATAACAATACAGATAACATTTGTAGTACAGGCTTTACAACAGAATAGAAATAAACATATACATAAATGTTACAGGAATTATGAGATAAGTAGATACATAAAAGATCACAATAACTTTCGAAACATCAACTTCACACATGAGCATTAAACAGAACGGAATTAATAATGTCTAACATCTTTACAAAGTAAATAACATATTATTAATGCCAATTATATTCGAGGATAACAGTATTCCTCATCATAGTGAATGTATCTTAGTATTAGAAAAATTCTACAATATAAGTCTTATCAGATAAACATATAAATACAGGAAAAACATAAATACCCAAGGGTACACAAACATATAGCGGAATAATACAAGTAAAGGACAGGGTTTGTTTTACTGCAGTATTTTGCAAACAAAAACTTCTTTACTTCTCGGAGATCTCCCTTCGTTCTTCATTATTTCCAAAAGTCCTATCTATACCTGCTTTCTGTACTTTTCTCGTATAGCCTCTCAGTGCATTTCTTCAAATTCATCGCAACTCATTCTCTTATAGGCTACCCCCTCTTAAGCTAACTTAAATCTACTGAGCTCAGATACTAAACTAAGGGACGAGGCAATGCAGCAGCACAAAACAATTAATATAAACAGCAATAAAAAAAATGGAAAATCTCAAAGCAAGCTACAGTAAATCTAAATTACCAAGCAATTCAACATTACAACTAATATGAGCCAATGTGCAGCAATGAGAAAAATAAATGAGTAGTAAAACTGGCTTAGCAGAGTAACACAAAGTCAAATTCAGTAACACTACGCCTGGCAAACAGCAGTAATTTATACCTAAACATGACATAGCTCAAGCAGAAAAAATATTACAGTAAAAACAACAATGCAGATAAGGGAAATGTATATTCACATCTTAATATTTATGTAATTAAAGTGGTGCACCACAACAACTTATTGTAAAAGAAATATTACCATGTACTTGAAAAGAATATTATGTATGCAGTTACTGTTACTAGTCCCTTCTTCTTGTTCTTTCCTTTCCAAGTGCTCCTTTTTTGAAGAATGTGGATCACAAAATTATTATTTAATAGATCTGTTGACAGAAAGTGTTCACATTAGCAAATGCATTTAATTTTATTTTATGAAACCAATGCTGCAACACAGCTGAAAAACAGATGTCAAATGAAATAAGCAATTACGCAAACCAAAGCATAAAAACATCATTCAATAGTCATGTGGCATTTCGTAAGTCAGTAGCTCTCAACTCTCATAGAAAGACACTTGTCATAATCAGGTGTGCAGATGTACGAATATTTCCCATCAATTCATAAGCATTGCAGTAATTAGCACAAAGTACGAGTAATCATATGTTTTCAGGTAATGAGCGTGTAATATTTGCGATGCTTTCTACAAAGGAATGTCAAGAGCAAGGTTAATGGAAGTAATGAGGGTGTCGCATTTGCAATATTTTCTCTAAAGGAATGTTAATGGCGAGGATAAAGGCCTGCCTTTTTTTTTTTTTTTTTTTTCTACCTGTGCTTCCGGAAAGGCACACCCTAATGGCTTGTTCTCCAGGTGTTTGACACAGCTGCGTGCCCACAACGTGTTACGTGCAGGTGGTCACTTAACTTTCTTACGGAAATATTTACGACACCAGTTTCCGCTACAGTGACAGTCTCACATAAAAATATTTCACAGGTCAAGAATTAGCGTTGCAAATCTGTAGAAAGAAAATCCTATAAATATAAGTGTCCAAATAAAATATTCGTCAGCATTGTGATACAGTCACGCATTTACGCACATTTCATAACTCTTAAAGTACGAATCTTGGTTTCCAACAACCTTTTTCACAAACCAGAGTCCCTAAACACTACTCATTATTCCTTACCATATTCGTCGACACTTCTTCAATATTTCATCATAACAGCTACGTGGCTTAATCAAATAACTCATATAGCATCAGCCTATTAATCATAAACATACCTCAGCAGCGTAATACACATCGTCGTCGTAATAATAACATCATAACACCTCAGTCAAAACTCAAAAACGTCGTAGCTTTCTGCAATAATTTCAAAACCTAAAAAAATTCTCTGCTCATGTCAAAAGTGTCATTTGCCTCAAACGTACTTTAAAAATCATGATCTCATACCAAATATATCATTCAAAGCTCTCATAGTATCACAATGGTTCTGAAAAAATATGAACAGATCACACAGTACAGACAAAATACAATTTCGTAAGTGTGAAGTAACCAACTCTGTAATTGCGTAAACATATGTCACTGATGTAATAAAAAAAAGTTTATCTCTCAGTTACATGATCAGATAGCTGTGTAATTTGTGTGTTAGAGAAATATGGTACCGATGTGTAAAGTTGTATAAGCAAATACCATATTAGCTAGGGTTCCTTGTGGTTGCCACACACATGGTACACAAAGTAAGTGTGTACCCCCCTGAGGATAAATGTAATTATACCCTCAGGTGTTACAGATTACAGCAATGGAATGAAATGTATCACGGAAAACTTTCTTTGTAATTCAAAAATCTTTAAAAATAAATGTTTTAAGTACAAAATTAATCACTCAAATACGTGTACTGTAGCGCTAAATGTGCGTCTTGTTGCAACATAATCTGTGTGGAAGTGTCGTAGTTATCGTCCTCCGAAAGCTAAGTTCTGCAGAAGTCAATGTACTTACCTCATAATACACAAAAGTGCAATGCTTTGCGTATAAATGTCTTAGTTATTACGCTTATTGCCGTGATGAGGAAAGTACTGTGCTGTAACGTATTGTTGTGCTATGGAAAAGGCAGTCTCATTGTAGCTATACCACAAAAGTTACTACTAAAACATGTTTTACTTTGCAGAATAAAACAGAAAAACTGTGCAGAAATAAAACAGAAACACTACAAAAGCAACATTGTGAATTGTCACTCATTAGTAGCGTCGTGATAACATCGTGTAGCTGTCACATAAACTAACCACTGTGTCCTCTGGTATCTCACAGAAAGTACTTTAAACCCAGAATGTATTTTCAAGTAAACCAAAAGTTGCATTAAAATCTCATTAGCAGTACCAGTATGTGTCCTAAGTATGTAAGCCTGATAGTCGTTACGTAATCGTGCAACTAACAAGCAAGAATGTACAATTAACAACACTGTGTCGTCTGTTCACTATAACAATGCATTCGTAATTTCTGTTTAAAAATGTTCCCTAGGTTCTAGACTGGATATTTAACTTCAAACATTGTTGTATGTTAGCAGTTTCTTAAGACTAACACAGCATACTAGTAATGTAAAGGGAAAAGTTATATGGCAAAGACAAAGTTAAAAAGCAGATTATCTTTCAATAAACGGTTTCACATGTGAAATGTGGTGTAAACCTTTACTCTTCCTAGTGCACAGAGTTTCAACTTCAAAGCAATTATCATGTTGTATACATCGGTAAAGAATGCTAAAATTTTTCTCCAGGCTAGCGTCTTATGTTATTTTTCTCAGAGCCAGCGGGTGCACGCGACTGCCTGCTGTGCGAGTCATTGTCTGTCTCTTTGTTGGCGCGCGTCGTTATTGGGATTAGGAGATCTAACTTCTACAAATTCGCCTTGCCGAGAGGGTCCAGCCGTGTTAGAATCCCGCCAGTTCTGATGAAATTGACGTCTGTCGTTATGATTATATCGTCTGTCGTCAGGTTGGTAGATTCCGTAGTTTCTTCCTTGTCGGTCACGTGGTGGAGAATTTCTCCGTGAATCGTAACTGCGCGCTGGTCCGTTGCGTCTAAAGTTATTCTGTCTCCCTTGATAGTATTTATTTTGGTTCCCATATTGTCTGTTTCTCTTATTGTCTCTGTGATAGTCATTACCACAGAGAGGTGATCTTTCCCTGTAGTTATGTTCGTCAGGATAGGGGTCAGGAGCAGAGGGCGTTGTAAAACGAAAATTAATTGAGTGGAATGGACCCAGTTTATTCTTGTAATGATGGTACAGTGGTGCCTACGTAGGGCTGAGCAGCCCCAAGAGGGGTTGCCGTCTGCTCATCAGAGAGGCAGAGGCTAGAGGAGCGACTACTCGGGGCCGAGGTCAGAAGCTAAGAGAGCGCGGAGCTGTTTCCAAGCCGCCCTCGCCGCTCCCGGCCGCGTCCCCACGTGATCACACGATTAGTCTCTGATTGGAGGATTGATTCCGCCAACGCGCCTTGCTAGTAGCGTGCCCCCGTCAGCGCAACCAACCCGTGGGACTTGAGTCTGACCGAGGAGCACGTGGCAGGAATGTGCCGACCATGGTCTTCCGGCCAGCACCTTCCACCACAGTATGCCCAAGCCAGCTACGGCCGAACATTATGCATTGAAAATTTATTTAAATAAAATTTTGTCGGCAATGATCCCTCTTGGGGGTCTCCTCCATGCACATCCTTTCCCCTTCCGAAGAAGGCTCTCTGGATGAAAATGAATGAGCTTATTCTAATCGATTATTCCATTTAAAAAATATATGATCATTATGGAGGGTCCCATAACATAGTGATATTAATATGTGCAAATGTTACAAAGTGGCCTGAAGGGCCTGAAGGAAGGCTCTTGAATAACAAACTTGTGAAGTTGGTGCGACGGCAGTGGGGCGGCGCCATGCTGTGAATGTGTGTCGGCGGTATCAGTGGTGGTGGGTACCCAGGCGATGATGAGGGGCACCGGAGCACAGCACACTGAAACACTCCACCCTCGTGGGGGTGAGAGAATGCTCCCAGGCCTAATAGTCACAAGGGCGTTTTTCCCCGTAATATTACTTTGAGTTCTTAAATCTAGGATTACAATGGTAATTGCCCAAATGGGTGAATGAGAACATTACAAAATGACAAAAATTTAAAGAGAAAACAAAATAACTTACATGAGGGTTAAAACTCGACAGTTAAATTGTGATTCCATAGACTTTACATAGAAATACAAATCCATTACAAAATTAGTTCATTGACCTGACACCTAGACAACAACTTAATTCTATGGGGGGGGGGGGGGGTCATGCCTGATCGCATGCACCAAGGTTGGCAGGTAGTTTCAGGTGTGATATTCACCTTCAGGTTGTGGGGGTGGTACTACTTCTCGGAAGGAAGTGAAACATTTGCAAAACCCTCTTTTACAGAGTATCCAGGATACTATAATCAGAATTATTACAGTGATGATTACCGAACCAGCGCTGGGTAATACAACGGTGGTTAATCGCTTGGTTTGGTGCCAATCAGCAATATGTGAGGCCACTCGGTCAAGAGCAACTTGGTTGTGTTCCTGGGTAAGGAGATGATTGATCGATTGGAGTAGATCTGAATCATTGGTATTCGGTAAATTCTTCAGCTTCTCATGGTGATGGATTTTAAAAGAGAGTTCAGGAAGGTATAAGGTAAATGTGGGAATGGTGAAATGAAAGGTGGAGTGCAATTGAGCTGATATCCTCATAGAAGCAGCGTATACGTCACATCTTGAACTATTATACACTAGGCCACTGTTATTCAGTGTTATCCGGTACGATTCAGTCTCTGACATTGAACGGTGGCACACCAGGGTGGCGGTGACAGTCTGTGGAACAGCGAACAGAAAACTGTTGCCAACAGGCTGAATTATTGGTTGACGAAGTGAGACTAGAACACGAGGACATGGAGGGGTAGTAGTTTCAGCTAAAAACAGTGACATCTCGCATTCAGTAGTGTTAGTGTGTAAAATTAGCGTGGAGCATAAGTAATGTGTTGTATGGAAGCAACTGGATAGTTCAGCGCGAGTGAGAGTGGCGTGAGTTTGTCGATCCCGACTAACTATTAAAAATTCTTGAGTCTGCCAAACAACATGGTGATGAAGGGTAGCCCAAGAGACTGGAAAAGTGTATATTTGATAGCACTCGTATTCGCAATTTGCGCACGTGATTGGCAACCTCATTCGCATCCGAATACCGTCAGAATTACGGGTAAGTCGGACCTCCAACGCAGCATAGTAAAAGGGGAGGTTGCTTTCCCGCACGGCATAAAGCATTTGTTTAGGGGCCAAAATTTGCGAGGACACATTGTGTAGCATGTGCAAGAAGGGCTCTGAGGGTAACAGATGGGGACTGAGCTTTCCTTGCAGTCCGAGTTGAATGGCCGAGTGTAACATGTGCACGTGTAACTGTGCTGTGTGTACATTAAATAAAAGAATCTGCGTGGTCTTCATAATGTCCAATGTCATAGTTAGATTACGTAATCCCGAGCGAAGATGAGTCCACTCTTGGTTAAAGGATTGTTCAAGTGCACCATAGTGTCGTGTTAATCTGTCGGCTACAACTTGTATTTGTCTAGTTGTGGCTAACAGGTTATTCTCAAGATGTGTCAGGCGCACCTGTTGATGTATCAACACTTCGTGATTAACTTGTGTTTCCGAAAGCGCTTGCTGTGTGTCCAAATCCCAGCGTTTTGCGTCTGTTTCGTCAGGAGTCCCAAAGACAGATTTTAATAATGTACCTCCAACGGGCAACCAGGCTCGTTTGAAACGAGGCAGTGGTACTGCATCCCTAATACTGTTCAATTGACTTCGAAGGGTTGAAATAATTCTAGTCACTTCCCACAAAGATCGGAGAAACTCATGTTCCTTCGTCTGCGTCAAGAAGGTTTCATATTTTGACAATTGCTGAGCTGTATCATATAAAGCACGGTCTTCCTCTTCTAATAATGTTAGGTTGACATCAGCTAACACAATAGCATAATGTGGAGTATGCACCAGATTGTGACGACGTCCAAAGAGCACGCCAGATGTGGAAGGTTAGACGTGAAATGGAGGCGCCTTAACGGCGACGACGACGACCATTGAGATTAACATGCTGCCCATTGCGGATGATAAATTGACAGCCATTTGAACGGAGGTTGCTTTCAGCTTCCAGTGTTGATAACGGTCGACTGCGAGAGAAAGTATTAGTGCCCCTAGAAGTAAAAATTTCCTGGCTTACTTGATGAGTAATTCAGAGATGACGGAGGGGGTACAACGTTGTAGCAATAATTACCTGGCAAGTAGCGACGATGGACCCGTTCAGTCACGCTTACTGATGAAGAAGGCCACGAAGTAGAATCACGGCAGGCAACCAACAGTTTGGCAGCCGTGGGGGTAGCAAGGCGGCAAGACAATGGTGTAATTCGACACCGAGTATCCGCTGATCAATCACGCGTCAGCAAAAAAGACGCTGAACGCGGAGGCAGTACTACGCAGCGCAGACTAAGCGTAACTCACTGGAAAAATTTTTCTACCTGCTATGGGACGAAGGCCAAGTGTCATCAATTAATTTGAGATTTTGTACGAAGAAAGTTTTTTTTTAAATGAATAAAATGAGAAGGATTCCTGTGATCGCGGTGTAAACCTGCACAGCCTAGGTACCTCCCACGCATTGGCCACTACGCAGGGGCACCCACCCCGCTAAGGTTCGACACGGCGAGACAGGTGAAGTACTTCATAAATTTCAGAAATAATATTGAGTGGTTTTTCAGCTGTAGAAAACCCGAATGAGGGTAGGACAACTCAAGTTAACTCAATAATCAAAGGATCTTTACTTACAGAAGTGGTCAATAGAGAGATTAACTGTACTGAAGTCGGAAATGAATGTTAGCGAGAGCGAGTCTGTTGCTCGTGGATACAGAGGCTGGGTGTGAAGCAGTGGAGGCGGCGCAGCGCAGCTTTATCAGCGCTGAGCCGGCAGAGTGCTGAGCTCAGATAACAGCGACGGAGAGCGCTAGTGGCTCTGCGTCCGAGACTAAGACATTGTAAGTGCAACTTAAAAGTAACAGTTTATTGCAAAGCAATAATAAACGAATAGCTGATGTCACAAAGACGTTTGATTCCATTTTAACAGAACAACTTAAGTGTTCAACAGGTAAATTGACTACGTTGTTGATTAAAAGAAACTGCTACTGAACATGACGTACATATGTACGTACTTCCCTTTCCCCTTCCGAAGAGCGGAGGGCATAAACCATAAAAGCCTTGTTCATGTACTTAGTATATGACAATAGAGGTCTGGTAACATCAACGAGTTGCACCAAGGTAGTGTGGATATGAACAGTGTGAGTGTGTTGTAAGTTGTTATTGGGCGTATGAAGTGTTGTGTAAATGTGTGACAAATGGTAGCTGATGGTGGATACGAATTGAAGGCCAATAGGTGCTATCAGAGATACTTCCAGTCGAGAAACAATGAAACTTAAAAGGGAATACCGAATATGACACAAAAATAGCGTATAACCATAAAGTGTACTAACATTAATCATAACTATAAATTGATAACAATAAAACATGACATTGAAGTAATAACAATTGACAAGAAATAAAATAAAGGAAATATTTCCCGAACATAAACTTCCGAATCGGATACGAAATCCGCCAGGGGAAGTTTTTTTTTTTTTTTTTAATCGGTTGACGAAGTGCATAAGGGACTACGTCAGTAAAATCCGACAGTGTGTGTATATAACAACATCGTTCTTAAAAGTGCAGTTTGCACTGTCAGATGGTGAAAAGCAACTAATCCGTTCAGCAACGGAAAAGGCTGCCATCTGGGGAACGGTATCTGAATCTTTGGCAGAATCCGATGATTTTGCAATGGAATTGCCATGTAGAAGAAAGTGGCGTTGTATAAAATGTAATAAAAGAGCGTCTGGGGCTCAGTTCATGTGTGGTTGAGTGCCAAAGGCGTAGTGTGAGTGCAAATTGTCTCACGGTAATTGACGTATGAATTGTTTTGTGGTCAACCGAGGAGCCTAGGATTCGGTGACGTGTAAGTACGAGTTCGCAGTGCGTATGAGCTACCTGCGAGTGACTCGACTATTAAGTTCAGCAGTCCATTAGTGCAATCTGCAGACTTGGATTGATGATTATATAATTTGCAGGGCAATGGGGCAACCTGCGGACAGTGCTAAGGCAACCTGTCTAATAATTGAGGGGTAGGCAGTGCATTGGAGCTATCTGCGATACCGTGGTTAAGCGGGCCTAAGAGCGTCCGTCTGACTTAGTAAGAATTAGTGTAGGCACATGGGTTTCCTGCGATACATGTAATAAAAGTATCAGCGGCGTTATTAGCGACCTGCTGTACTAGGGAAATGTCGACTGTTCAAGCAATAAAAATAGCTCTGAAGCTAGAATAGCATACATGCATAAATAGCGTCACTTTTTGTGCGCGCAGTACATAACACTACATAAAATGAAAATCATGAACTATAAATCAATAGCGCTAGCATAATGACATAATTAAAAACAATGACATATATTGTCAGGAAAATAAAAACACAATGATGTATAATAATAATGCTGTAAGTAGTCGGAACGCTCAACGTTAACATGTAACACTGGCCACCTGGGGCTGGCTGCTAGGCTGCGTGTGTGTTAGTTTTAAAACTGACGATAACAAATTGAACTGAAAGGACAACTAGGCACAGTTCCCGTAGCGCTTACATCACCGGCTAATTAGAGGCAAAGTACGTATCTCACAATGGATCATCGGCCGATATTTTGGGGCAAGCAACATTACATTGCGGAGAAGCCATTTTAAGATCATCTATCTATTGCTTAAGCTCCGCGTTAGTTAGAATTAATTGAGTTAACTGGGACTGCAGCGCCAAGAGGGGATCTTCATCCGCTCCGGCTGCTCCTGCCTCCGATTGCTGCCTGGTGATCGGCATGTTACAATAGTGTGGGCATCTACACCACCGTAGCGTCGCTAGCGACTTACATTATTTGGTGGCGTGCAGACGACGGACGGCGGCGGTGTCGACGAGCGGCGGCAGGCGCGTTGATCACTCGTGGGTGTAGCAGGCGGCGGGCGACAGCATGGACAGCTGCGACGGCGGGGCGGCGCGAGGGCCGCACCCCGGACCCTGGCGCAGGCGGTGACCCGTGGCAGCTACGGACAGCGGCGGCGGCGGCGGCGGCGGCGAGCGTGACTGCATCGCGGACCCTCCTCGGCTCGTGTCCGGCGGCGAACTGCGTCACGCTTGTGGCGCGCTAGTGCGCGGCCACGCACATTCTGCAACGCAGGCGCCCGGCTGGCACGTGCATGGCGCGCTGCAGCCTCGCCACGTTCGGTCTAGTTTCCCTTAATTGCTCAAACTCGGACCCTTCATAGTACTCATACTCAACTGATGAGTTGATTTTACAACCGTAAGTTGGGTCGCATCCCACTTCTGACACCATTTGTTCGTCAGGATAGGGGTCAGGAGCGGAGGGCGTTGTAAAACGAAAATTAATTGAGTGGAATGGACCCAGTTTATTCTTGTAATGATGGTACAGTGGTGCCTACGTAGGGCTGAGCAGCCCCAAGAGGGGTTGCCGTCTGCTCATCAGAGAGGCAGAGGCTAGAGGAGCGACTACTCGGGGCCGAGGTCAGAAGCTAAGAGAGCGCGGAGCTGTTTCCAAGCCGCCCTCGCCGCTCCCGGCCACGTCCCCACGTGATCACACGATTAGTCTCTGATTGGAGGATTGATTCCGCCAACGCGCCTTGCTAGTAGCGTGCCCCCGTCAGTGCAACCAACCCGTGGGACTTGAGTCTGACCGAGGAGCACGTGGCAGGAATGTGCCGACCATGGTCTTCCGGCCAGCACCTTCCACCACAGTATGCCCAAGCCAGCTACGGCCGAACATTATGCATTGAAAATTTATTTAAATAAAATTTTGTCGGCAATGATCCCTCTTGGGGGTCTCCTCCCTGCACAGTTATTACTACTCTGCCAACGGTTGTCATACGGGTGGTGTCTGTTTTGGTCACGATTTGTGTTGTGAGAATAGCCTTGTCGTGTCAAGTTATTACTTCTTTCATCGCGGAATTGCGACGGATGTGACCTGTAATTGTTGTGTTCCTGGTTTCGCGTTCCGCGATTGTCAGTGTCAATTTCTAATTCTTGTAAGAGTCCCTGAAATGCTTCAATGTCGTCTTTGCAACGTCCTGCCAAAATAATATGTCGTAAATGTTCAGGCAGTTTGATTAAGCAAATGCGGATGAGTTCTGAGGGGCTGTATGGGTTTGAAAGATATTGATTCTTATGCTACATGTCTTCAAAATATTTCATAAGACTGGAAAATTCAGATTGTTCGAAACGTTTCATCATTATGATGCTATGTTTTACTCGGTCTTGTGTGGCTTGAGACCAATATGCTGAGAGGAAGGCATTGTAAAACTCTCCTTCACTGTGGCAATCGTGAATTACCGATCGCATTCTTACAGCTGGTTCATTCTCCAAGTAGCCACACATAAATTCTAATCTGTGTTCTAACGACCAGTTGGGAGGAAAACAATGAGAGAATTGATGGAGCCATGCTTTTGGATGAATGTCGTTGCCAGAATTCTTAAATGTTTTGAATTTACGTGTAGTAATGAACAGCTTATAGTCAAAATCATCATGTCGGCGAGTCACATATCGGTCATTGTTAGGTCGTGTCGGCCATTCCACATCAAAATTCGGTGCACATTGCCAATTTCTTTCATAACTTCCGAAATGCCCTGTGTTATTATTTTGTGGCTGTTCCGTATTTCTGTGTCCCTCTTCCCGTATTGGGGCGCGAGTATCCTCTGAAATACGTAATTCTTGAATTACCTGTGTCAGCTGATCTTGTACTTCCCGGATTTCTCTTTTGTACTGTGTATTGATTTGATTTTGATTCTGTTTGAATTTTCTAATTTGTTCATACTCTTCTGTGTCAGTGAAGGCTACAGGTCTTGTGTCATTCAGATCATCATCTACCTTTGTAGATAAGTTAGTGACCTGATCCGAAAGTTCGGCTACTTTCTCCGATAGTGAACACATTTCCTCAGTGTGTTTTTCTGAACCAAGTTTCAGAGTGTCCATTTGTGTTGAAATCGAATCTACTGTGTCCTTTAAGTTTTCCTGAGTTATTGCAAGTTGCGTAACCGAATCGGTAGATGCAACTGAGTCAATTTTAGCCCACAAGGTCTCATGATTTTCATGAACAATGGCTTGCAGTTCTTTTATGGCTGCTTCGTGACTCTGTAATGCATTTTCATGCCGCGAAAAAATAGGTTGAAAATGCTCACAAATTTGTGTTTTTACGTCATTACAGACTTTTTGACATTTCGATTCAATGTTATGTAACTCAGTAGTTAAATCCTCACGTGTTTGTTTAATAGTTTGCTCCAATGAGTCTAACTTTTGAAGATTTTGTTCCATTGTGTCTAACTTTTTAAGCTTTTGTTCCATTGCGCCTAACTTTTGCAGCTTTTGCTGTGTTTGTCTCTGATTTTGTTCCATTTGTTGCATTAGTTGTAATAACAATGCATTAGTGTCTGGAATCTGTTCCTCTACTCTTTTCGGCAGTGCATTTGCACCGGCAACATTCACATTTTGACAAGCTGAAAATGTGTCTTGACTTATTTGAGAAAACGGTGAGGACGCAAAACCTGAATCTACAGTATTTGTAAAATTGTGTCCTGTCATTTCGGATTCCTGAGCCGAGCTGTTGCCGACCGATCGATCGATAATGCTTCCCTGTTCACTACCTGTTTCACTGTCTACACCATTATTTACCGCCCGCTCCATTTCCCTATGCACGGTTACCAAATTACTACTTGGAACGTCTGTTAATTCACTACACAGTGGTGCTGATAAGCCACGCTCGTCGTCACTATTATTTCTCAGTTTACTTTGGAGCCTAGTGTTACGTTTTTCACACGCCATTATTGTCACAATATTTCACACGACAACACAGAAGAACACAATTTGAAGAGCAAAAATAGGGGAACAGATTAACATAGCACTGAAAATAATATCTAGTTAATTGCAGCTGCGAAATACTTGGTGCAAATCTACATGCATGCCACAACTGTTTTACTGTACAACAATGAAAGACTGCAACTACAAAGGAGATTTTCTCTACAATTACGCGCTAGCAATAAACAAAATCTACACTAATTACACAAACTACAAGAAAAAATCAGAAGATTCCAGTGAGGTATCCTAGGCTAAGGGTCGACATATGAAACGTCCCCTTTGAACAATTTATACATGACTGTGCTTAAACTGACATAAAATATTTTTAGCGCAACGCAATCTGACTTTCAAAATTCCCTACAAAAGAATGGCCCTGACTAACATTACGCTATACCTTTCACAAATCACTTACCTCACAAAAATCTTCGCTGCTCAAGCTACTGCAATACAGCGAGCGCCACTACTGCCAGCTAAATAAAAGATTCAAACTATGGAAGGCACTAACTACTGATAGGGATAGTTAGCAAATGAGAGATATTAATAGAGAACAAACAATGTATTTACCTTGATATCATCATATATAAATATAGCAGTTCATGACAAATTTCAAAACTCCGCCATCTCTCTCCCCACATCCACCACTGCTGGCGGCTCACCTCCAACTGCGCAACGCTACGTGCTGTTCACAGCCAGCTGCCTAACACTACAATGGCGAGTATTACAACAATGCAAAGCAGCCACAGACTGCACACAGCACAGCCAGTGATTTTCATATTGAGCGCTACGTAATGTTGCCAATAAGAAAACATAAACAGCCTACTTACATAGAGAAAACATAAACAGCCTACTTACAAGTAAACCGCTCCATTCGCCTAATCAACAGATCAGGCGCTGCTAACGGTATACTACGCTTTCCACATGGCTGGCAACGGGTTCTACACAACGCTGGTGACTACTTTGAAGGACAGTAACAAGTGCAAACATGTAACTCTTTTGTGTCGGTTGTGAATAAATAGTTGCCACTATATAAGTTCCAACCCTCGTATGTGTAACACATTCATTTAGCTGATTTGGCTCCACTAATTTACGACGTAGTAAGATCCGTAAGAACTCGTGCTCATGTAACCTTGTCGTGATAGATATCTCCAACGAAAACTACTCCGTATTATCAACCGACTTTTGTAGCCAGTCGACATCCTCTTAGTTGGACTAACATGATTTTGTTGTTACCCCGACTAATCGATTAATTCTCGACTCGGCGAATTTTTTCCTGACACGGCCGATGAATCATTGAAGAATAACAGAATAATGGTTCGCGATTGTTCCACCTCCTCATCTCTCTCACTTTTACCTTTCGTGGGCAGTATAATTTTCTTGGCTCCTTCGCTCTATACATTATCTCCGAAGGTGGTATACGGCTTCTGCAGCTCCGATTTGATGCTGGCTACAGTGCGCATTTGGTGTGCGATCTCAGTCAGCATACGATATACCAAATTCTTCTACTGTGGGTTGTGGTGAGGCATGGCGAGCGAAAGTATTACTGCCATGCCTAACTCTAGTTAAGCGCAGGAATACTGAGTGTGTCTCTAATTTCCAAATACAGCAACAGGTAGAAACAAATTCACTGGTGTGGTGGGAAATCTCTCGATATTTGACTATAGCGCTTGAAGGTAGTGACTAATAAAACTACAATATACCCTATGTCCGCTACATCCCTTGAAAACGAAACCTCTTTTCGGCATGGAATTCAAACTACTTAACTACTGATTGGTCCGCCTCCGTAGCTGAGTGCTCAGTGCGTCTGACTGCTATACGGACGACGCGAGTTCGGTTTCAGATACTGAGACGGGACCACTTAGCCTCGTGATGCCAACTGAGTAGCTGTCTGAATGAGAACCAACGGCTCCTATGCACGGAAAATCATGAACGTGCGGGGGAGCGATATGCTGAGTTCTGATCACATGCCACTCCATACAGCACCCGAATGACGTCATATGGCACAGGATGACATGGCGCTTGGCCGGCATCGCGGTGGGCGTAATCACAGAATTCTGTTTTGTTTTAACTATCGTTTAAATGCTACGACGCTACATCGTTTCACTAACTTCGCCATGGAGGCATTGTACTTTCCAATATAATTGAACAACGCGCTGTTTAGGCCCTCAACAACTAGGTTATCAGTGAAACGAACAACGAAAAACATTAGAGGGTACACAGAATTAGAGCGATAAATTTCCTGTTCGAATGAAAAGTAAAGACAAGGCAAAAACTACAGCAGATTGATAAAGCATCTCAACGGCTATGAAACACATACGATGTTTAAGCTATATGATTAAAAGTCGAGACTGAGTCGCAAAGAGGTAGAGCTCCTGTCGTGCCTCGCGCAATATGAGCGCCAGTTGATCCGCCGCAAATTCAATGCCGTCACTCATCTCGCCCTGCGCTTATATAACTCATATAACCGTTTGTTGTCGTAATGGTATGAAACGAAGCCAAATTTCATTGCGTATTCTGGTCAGTCGGTAAGAAGTATTTCATATTTCCAGTGAAAATCAACAGCCTGGAGCAGTGTAATAACGATATCTCCCTACGCTAATCAAAAGCCACGGTAACATTTGTGCGGCAAGCGGCGCTGCACGATGGACGAAGAGTCGCAGTAAGCACAAAGGACCATATTACACAGCAAACATCTTTGAGGTACCTTTTACAAAAGCTATGGCCATGCTGCAACGTTCGTAAAAGATATAATCAAAGCACCGTAGTACATTGTCAATGATTTTGTAAAACATCTTTCACGAAAAATGTTTGACAAAGATCTTTTACAGTAGAGCAGGGGCCTAAGCACATATGAAAACAGCAAACGCGTTTCAGGTGCTGTGAACATGACATCACAGCGGAATTGTTGGCGCCTGTGCACGTATAATAGAGGATTTCTGGACTGCTATCGTTGTCGCTTGTTGATCTTAAACTAAATGTACTAGCAGGACCAGGCTACGTTATTGTGGGCTTTGATTCTCACTAACTCAATACAAAAAGGACTGAAGTAGTGCTACTCGCCATGCGAGATTGCGTAAGATTTTGCTGTCGAATTGTTGTAGAAAAGAGGCTGTGAATGTTGTAAATACTAGAATACGCTCTCTTCATATCCAAGAAACTGATTACTGTACAGGCTTGTGATCGGAACTGCCAAATTTATCGCAGTAAGGTATTCCTGAGACTGATGCATTTCCATCGCCTAATTTGCCCTGCAGCAGCGCGAATGCAGCACACCAAATGCATCAGAGGAATTCGAGGAATGCTTCAACAAACTTGAGATTGACAAAATGAAACTTGTCCCTTGACTAAACTTTTAACCTCGAAAGAGACGGCTAACGTGTGTACGTTAGGGTGGCTGTTATACTTGTAATAACCTCGGGAGTGCGGACACTGTTCAGTGCCAGGATCGTCGGCTCTGGAAGGTGTGTAGAGCGTTGGCTGCGTACTGCCAGTTCCTCAGAAGTCGTGCAGTCAGGAACGCTCCATTAGCAGCAACATTCTTTTTTGATAAGAGAGCCGTACAGTGGCTGTAGGCACGGCTGAAAAACAACCGACCGCTCCCACTGACGGTCAGGCATGCAGTGCACCGCTGCACGAGCTCCAAAACGGGGACATCTTCAAGATGCGCAGAGTCCGTTCGAAGTCAGCCCGGAGGCTTGGTGGCTCCGGCTCGGACCTTTTAAATCGTCTGGTCTTGCAGCGCCTAGTAGACCGGCAGCTAGCGGATGATATGGCTAGATGTGTACGAGGCTGATTGGCACACGTGGGGCCGTCGACTGGCAACGAGTATATTTCGACGTCGCCAGCAGTCGAAGACAAGATGCTGCTAGGGACAAAGCAACAATTATTTATAGCTACTTGGCCCACTCGCGATACGAAATAGCACCATTTCCGGTTACGTAGATGACCAAGACGGCATTAACTTGGGCCACAGCATGTAGTAATTCAGCTGCGATGGACTGCGCTCTTACACCGTGCTACTTCAACAATATTCCAGCCTTGGCAGCACGATTTCTAAGGCACCTGACTTGCCCACCTCATCACGTGTTGTGAAGTCTCCACGAAGAGGTTTTGCTTGAACAGACGGTACTTATTAAAAGTTTTGGTAATTTTTGTTTGTATGAAGATAAAAATATTTAACAAAATATTTGCCAAGATCGCAATTACTTAAGTTTAAGTGACTGCTAGTTTCAGTTGATTATCCAGGCATCTTCAGATTTGAAATGAAAAGAGAAAACTGCACTAAGAAGGAGCACTAAAAAAATTAATTAAAACTTCGAGGTAGTAAACAAAGGTCAATTACATACCGAGCATGTGTAGTGCCTGTTCGTAACATAAGACAAAGCCATAACGTCTGGTCAAGTAGTATATCAACAAGACACGGAACACAATAAAAATGGCATATAATACGGAAGTAAAACATTCGGAGTGTAATAACTAAAAAACGTAAATGGTGTTGTCAATACAAGACAAATTTCAAAACTGAATAACCTAATCGTGAATACCTGAAATAAAAACCCTTCTTACAAGATTCCGTGGATGTTCTGAACTCAAAGCACCGTATATGAAGTTCAGTGCACTCCAGAAATTTCCAAATACCACGTTGTCTGTCTTGACATCTATCGTATAGTTTTACAAAAACTGAAACTATGTTGATGGGACATGTGTACCTTGACCATGTATGATCATAATTTGTTTTTTGAATCAGAATTGAAAGTTGACAATGTGTTGAATCGTGAGGCAGAGCCCTCAGACAAAAATATAAAAAGGTTTCAAATAGGAGTCAGTCATAGGACAGATATTATCTGCATTGAGGTTGAAGAGTTTATTTCAAATAAACTAATAATATATTTTACTAGAGTTCACTTGTGTATCGACTTCCTTAAGACAGATCTTTTACTGTAAAATTAAAATGCAGATTTCGTCAACGCTTTACAAAATTGGTTCAAATGGCCCTAAGCACTATGGGACTTAACATCTGAGATCATCAGTCCCCTAAAACGTAGAACTACTTAAACCTAACTAACCTAAGGACATCACACACATACATGCCCGAGGCGGGATTCGAACCTGCGACCGTAGCAGTCGCGCGAGGCCAACCGGCTCCGACCGAACACGCTGAGCTACCGTGCCGGCTGACATCCGTTCAAGTTGATCGTTGATTCCTCAACTCAATTTTTTTATTACAGAAGGCAACCAGCCCTCTGACCGTACACGCTGAGCTACCGTGCCGGCTAACCGCTCGGCCACCGCGGCCGGTTGACAAGCTAACTGCAGTTCCGTATGGTCATCTTGAGATTATTTCGGTCACCCGCGCCAAACGTAACAGAGATACCCTGAAACTTGGCGATGATGTGTAGATACAAAAATCATTTGGGTTTTGTAGGATCTTAGTTACAGGTTCAAATAGATTTTCTACATCACCAATGTACACTGAGCATAGAACTGATGCCTGTAGTAATTTCCTGTAAAGCATTGAAGGCAAATAAAGAGAGTTATCTCGTTGTCGTACGTAAATAACGCGACGGTATAATACAATGAAGAAGCAGTTGATTGGCCAACAAGTTGTAGCACTGTTGCCGGTTTTGCAGGTGTTCCACTGTGACGTCACAGCGTCAGCCAATAGCAGTCTAGAACGCTTACTGGCCTACCTTGTTTTTTTCTAGAGAACATCACATCCGAGCGACACATTGCGAGCGATGTCGCCTGCAATCCATGTCTCACTTCACAACGCCGCACACAAACGCTTTACCAAGCAGTTTCATCCAGAATTTCTAACACCACTGTGTTGTTAAGTTCTGCTATGGGAAATAAACTACGTTTAGCGCAAGTGATAGTTTATATCCATATGTCAGCCAATACTTGCGAAAGATGAAACTTGGTTCGGGATGATTTGCTTGTGTGCTATAGGTTGCCTTACACAATGCATTACACCATTCACTGATGCCAAGTGCGTTGTGTACATCATTCCAGTCTTTATTTCTCCAATACATCTTAAAAGTTCCGTTTACATATATTAGTCTTGTAGTATTGCTAGTATCTGCAAAATAGTTTTGCAATATAGATGTGTTTGTTCGTTGGAATTGTCATAGTCGATGCTAAGCTCATACATTAATGACACATAGACATCTGTGCCACCCCATGAACCATGGACCTTGCCGTTGGTGGGGAGACTTGCGTGCCTCAGCGATACAGATAGCCGCACCGTAGGTGCAACCATAACGGAGGGGTATCTGTTGAAAAGCCAGACAAAGGGCCTTGCGGTGCTGGTACTGCGAACGGGTGAAAGCAAGGGGAAACTGCAGCCGTCATTTTTCCCGAGGGCATGCAGCTTTACTGTAAAGTTAAATCATACTGGCGTCCTCTTGGGTAAAATATTCCGGAGGTAAAATAATCCCTCGTTCGGATCTCCGGGAGGGGACTACTCAGGAGGACGTCGTTATCAGGAGAAAGAAACCTGGCATTCTACGGATCGGAACGTGGAATGTCAGATCCCTTAATCGGGCAGGTAGGTTAGAAAATTAAAAAAGGGAAATGGATAGGTTAAAGTTGGATATAGTGGGAATTAGGGAAGTTCGGTGGCAGAAGGAACAAGACTTCTGGCCAGGTGAATACAGGGTTATAAATACAAAATCCAATAGGGGTAATGCAGGAGTAGACTTAATAATGAATTAAAAAAATAGCAATGCTTGTAAGCTACTACAAACAGCATAGTGAACGCATTATTGTAGCCAAGATAGATACAAAGCGCACGCCAACCACAGTAGTACAAGTTTATATGCCAACTAGTTCCGCAGATGATGAAGAGGTTGATGACATGTATGATGAAATATAAGAAATTATTCAGATAGTGAAGGGAGACGAAAATTTAATAGTCATGAATGACTGGAATTCGATACTAGGAGAATAGAAGGAAACGTAGTAGGCGAATATGGAATGGGGGTAAGGAATGAAAGAGGAAGCCGCCTGGTAGAATTTTGCGCAGGGCATAACTTAATCATAGCTAACACTTGGTACAAGAATCATGAAAGAAGGTTGTATACATGGAAGAGGCCTGGAGATACTAGAAGGTTTCAGATAGATTATATAATGGTAAGACAAAGATTTAGGAACCAGGTTTTAAATTGTAAGACATTTCCAGGGGCAGATGTGCACTCTGACCACAATCTACTGGTCAGGAACTGCAGATTCAAACTGAAGAAATTGCATATTTAAGGAGATGGGACCTGGATAAACTGAAAGAACCAGAGGTTGTAGAGAGTTTCAGAGAGAGCATGAGGGAACGATTGACAAGAATGGAGGAAAGAAATACAGTAGAAGAAGAATGGGTAGCTATGAGATATGAAATACTGAAGGCACCAGAAGATCAAGTACGTAAAAAATTGAGAGCTAGTAGAAATCCTTGGGTAACAGAAGAAATAGTGAATTTAATTGATGAAAGGAGAAAAAATAAAAATGCAGTAAATGAAGCAGACAAAAAGGAATACAAACGTCTCAAAAACGAGATCGACAGGAAGTGCAAAATGGCTAAGCAGGGAATGGCTAAAGCACAAATGCAAGGATGTAGAGGCATATATCACTAGGGATAAGATAGATACTGCCGACAGGAAAATTAGACAGACCTTTGGAGAAAAGAAAACCACTTGTATCAATATCAAGAGCTCAGATGGAAACCCAGTACTAAGCAAAGAAGGGAAAGCAGAAAGGTGGAAGGAGTATATAGAGGGTCTATACAAGGGTGATGTACTTGAGGACAATATTATAGAAATGGAAGAGGATGTAGATGAAGATGAAGTAGGAGATGTGACACTGCGTGAAGAGTTTGACAGGGCACTGAAAGACCTAAGTCGAAACAAGGCCCCGGGAGTAGACAATATTCCATTAGAACTACTGACAAAACTCTACCATCTGGTGAGCAAGATGTATGAGACAGGCGAAATACCCTCAGACTTCAAGAAGAATATAATAATTCCAATCCCAAAGAAAGCAGGTGTTGACAGATGTGAAAATTACCGAACTATCAGTTTAATAAGGCAAGGCTGCAAAATACTAACACGAATTCCTTACAGACGAATGGAAAAACTGGTACAAGCCGACCTCGGGGAAGATCAGCTTGGATTCCGCAGAAATGTTTGAACATGCGAGGCAGTACTGACCCTACGACACATCTTAGAAGATAGATTAAGGAAAGGCAAACCTACGTTTCTAGCATTTGTAGACTTAGAGAAAGCTTTTGACAATGTTGACTGGAATACTTTCTTTCAAATTGTGAAGGGGGCTGGGGCCAAATACAGGGAACGAAAGGCTATTTACAATTTGTACAGAAACCAGACGGCAGTTATAAGAGTCGAGGAGCATGAAAGTGAAGCAGTGGTTGGGAAGGAAGTGAGACAAGGATGCAGCCTATTTCCGATGTTATTCAATCTGTATATTGAGCAAGCAGTAAAGGAAACAAAAGAAAAATTTGGAGTAGGAATTAATATCCATGGAGAAGAAATAAAACTTCGAGGTTCGCCGTTGACATTGCAATTCTGTCAGAGACAGCAAAGGACCTGGAAGAGCAGCTGAATGGAATGGACAGTGTCATAAAAGGAGGATATAAGATAAACATCAACAAAAGTGATACATGGACGATAAACAGTTTGGACAAGAAGAGAATAGAAGCTTTTGAAATGTTTTGCTACAGAAAAATGCTGAAGATTAGATAGGTAGACCACGTAACTAATTAGGAGGAATTGAATAGAATTGGGGAGAAGAGAAATTTGTGGCACAACCTGACTAGAAGAAGGGATCGATTACTAGGACGTATTCTGAGGCATCAAGGGATCACCAGTTTAGTATTGGTGGACAGTGTGGAGGATAAAAATTGTAGAGGGAGACCAAGAGATGAATACACTAAGCAGATTCAGAAGGATGTAGGTTTAAGTAGGTACTGGGAGATGAAGAAGCTTGCACAGGAGAGAGTAGCATGGAGAGCTGCATCAAACCAGTCTCTGGACTGAAGAGCACAACAACAGCCACAGATATATGTGATTAATAAACAATGGTACCATCAACCACACGCGACACACTTCCACCGCAGAGGCCGTTGACCACAAAATTCGTCGTTTAGGAAGTACCTGAAAATCAGTGATCATCAGTGCAACTCAGACAGATTCCTCTGACAGAAATCGAGTGAAGTCTGTGCAGATGCAGGTAGCCTGCCCAGAATATACCGTTGATCTCAACTGACCCCTTACGCCGAGTCTGGTTCGCTAGCCCTGTGGTGGTTGATAAAATTGGTGTTAGTATATCCTTCTTCTCTTATACTACCGTTATCTGCCACAGCGTGTGAGAGCTATCTACTACTTTCTCTTTCAGGTCTGAATGTTCAGAGAGAGAGATTGTTCACGCACCAGCAACCCTACGTGTAAGAGTCGTAGTCAGTGACGAATAGCTTTCCGCTCGTCTATGACTTTGCATTTTATCGACATGCTGCCGCATACTGATATCTCTTCTATATAATACGCGACTTGTGTAGTCTCATAGCTGTTTTCTCAGTCTCGTCATCCTTTACATCTTTTACACTGAGTAACCTCAGAAATGTTTCACTGCTTTTTTCTCGAGCTTTTATTTCCATGATATTTACAGGTGGAGATTTTTTCTCTTCTAATTTCTTTTCAGTCTCATGGGAAGAAGGGACGAATAGAGGAATATAGCCTGTATTCCCTGTTAATGAAGAGACTGAGTCCCAAAGATCCGCAGGGATTTTGGAACTTCAGGACTTCGTGAGAATGGAAGTGGCTTTTCTTGAAAAGATGCAGTTGGTGATACAGGAAGGAATTTTCTCAAGTGAAAGAGTAACAATGGGAAACAGTTTCACCTAGTCGGAAGTAAGAATTAAATCATCTGTTTATACATTTTGTAATAGGACTCTCTCGCCGACTATTGCCATTCCTCCTTCATGGCATGCCGAAATAAAGCAAAAGATGCCATCAAATCAAACGTGAACTTACTGCAAGTAAGACGTTAAGTATACAAATCGAAAATCACACATGTAAAGTTATGTGCATATTAATTCAGAAATAAACGACCGCCGAGTTACTTCATTATGATACAACAGGTCGTGAACATCATAAACGTCTTTCCTTGCTATACTCCTTGATTAGAACGTTCAAGCTTTGTTTATGGCATTCCATTTCTAGAATCCGAAGTAATGAGTACAAAAGATGCTTTTCGCAACAGCAATAAAGTTTGCCGGCAAATAATACTGCATTTGTCTAGTTACCGCATTTATGAAAATATACTCACTGAATAATCTGCAAAAGCTCCAATATGAAAGCTCGAAATCAGTTGATTTCTACAGTGGCCAATAATAGTAAATAATGAACAATAAAAAGCAGAAAGCACACTCTGAATACCCACTTCTGCGCACCACAGATGTCAACAATAACAGTAAACAATGAACAACAACGAGTAGAAAACTTACTCGGAGTACTCTCTTCAGCACAAGGGTGTGTTATTGCCAGCTATTCTGTATGCACAGATTCAGGGGAGTTTATAACTATTTTTATTTCCGCGGGCTGATAATTTGCCTGTTAATTCTCCTACTTCCACTCGTTCTACTGCAGATGGTAGCCGCGGCAGACCTGTTTCAGTCATGGCGTATCGTCGTGCGGCCCCCCTCCTTAGATCTCACTAAAATCTTGAACTAGTCGTCGGCAGAGCAGAGTTGGCAGTTAGCGGATGGCTATGCGGGCTCTGTGCGAGCGGGCAGGCCGTGGCAGCTGACTGACAGCCGTCGTCGGTTGAATGGCCTGTTCCATTTGGGCAAGCCAAGAGGATTAGTGCTGCGGTCCACTGGCGGAGGCTGCACGGCCAATGCATTTGCCGTTCAGGTAGTCGCATTAGGAGGAGTCGGCTCTCTGACTGGGGTGACGTTATGCATGCAGCCTGATTAGAGAGGCTGCACCCAAGGAATCGGATTTGAACTGGATGACGATACTCGTGAGAATGTTTCATTGGAAGCAGAGTCAAAACTCGGATCAGTAACCGAATCAGACTGCAAAAGCGGCGTCAGCTGAAAGAAGACTGGGTCCAGGAAAGAAAACAATGTCGAACGCTCATGAGAATATGTATTGGACAGGGATAAAATCAAGCAATGGCTGGAATATGAATCAGACTAACATGGATCAGGATCAGCACAGAGGACAAGTGCGGACCAAGCCTTGACTACAAAGTCTTGAGATTAAGTCCCAACACAAAGTTCCTCGAAAAATTCATCATGAAGTCACACTCATCACTGAGTGCCTGCAACTAAAATGTCCTTCAAATGTGATCACGGATTCTCACGACTCTACCGAAAGGGAAAGTCTCTTTACTCTCTCACTTACCGGTTTTGACATAGGTCATCCTCCTCATGCTCTTTAAAAAAAAATCTGTATTTCAACAACAAAAATATGAATACAACATCAACCCACCACTTGCTACATTAGTGGGTCATATTTGTATACTCTTACAGAGCACAAATTTTGCAGTCACTGAAGAGCCAGAAAAACTGATACACCTGCCTAACATCATGTAGGGCCCGGAGAAGTGCTGCAGCACGACGTGGCATGGACTCGACTAATGTCTGAAGGAATTCATACCAAGAATCCTGCAGGGCTGTTCGTAATGAGTGAGTGGAGATCTCTTTCGAACAGCACGTTGCAAGACATCCCAGGTATGCTCAATAATGTTCACGTCTGGGGAGTCTGGTGGTCAGTGGAAGTGTTTAAACCCAGATGAGTGTTCCTGGAGCCACTCTGTAGCAATTGTGGACGTGTGGGGTGTCGCATTGTCCTACTGGAATTGCCCAAGTCCGTCGTAAGGCACAATGGACATGAATGGAAGCAGGTGATCAGACAGGATGCTTACGTACGTGTCACCTGCCAGAGTCGTATCTCGACGTACCAGCTGTCCCATACCATTCCAACCGCACACGCCCCACCTCATTACAGAGCCTCCACCAGCTCGAAAAGCCGAGCCCATGTATTCATGAGGTTGTCTCCATACCCGTCCCGCTGACACTTGTTGATGGCCCAGCACTGAAATTCACGGTACACTCATGACATGGTCGTACGGGAAAATTCCCACTTCCTCGGAGCTGCTGTGTCCCTTCGCTCGTGGGCCGTCTATAGCACCACGTTCAGACTGACTTAAATCTTGATGACCTGCCATTGTAGCAGTAGTAACTAATAACTGCGCCACACACTTGTTCTCATATATAGGCACTGCCGACCGCAGCGCCGTATTCGTCCTGTTTACATATCCTGTATTTGAATAGGCATGCATATACTAGTTTCTTTGGCGCTTCAGCGTATCATTGAGTAACGATATGTCAGTTCCAGCTAACAGACGATTCCTCACGGGCAGTTCTCTTCCTCTTGATTCCTCATTTTCATTTCAGGGTGCCAAATTTTTGTTGATCTCTCCCAAAAGTCCCAAACATATTACGTTTGTAGCCAGCTAGTAACTTAAATTCACGTACACGGTTCCAGTAAGCGTTGTCACCGTCTTGCCCGGCAGGTTGACGGTTTTGTCATGTTGTAAACAAGCTTACCTCCTAGAGGAGTACTCAGGGTGGTTGCACGCTTGCAGGACGGTTAACTCTCCCATTATCTTTCTCATAGAGCGCAGGAAGCCAGCTGTCGATCGCATGCCTTTCGCAGGAAGGTCTCACCACCACCAGAGGGAAACAGGGCTCTTCTTGGCAGTCTGCATTGCCCATCACTCGCGTTTCTAGGAAGGGTTTCCACAGATGACCAACAAGCACATAGCGTTTCCTTTTGAGTGTAAAGACAGGGCATCCCAGTCACATGCTGCCCTTACAGGCAGCTGTGGCGTTCACTGCCATGCAGGTCATACGTTTACTTGGAGAAGAAAACGGACAATAGCAATTCTTTAATGGCGCACTATTTCGATTTTTCAACTAAAAACGGCAATAAGTAATCACAAAGTAATTAATGGTTACACATTTAAGGCTTGTTCGTTAGCAGACAGCTGTAATACACTACTGGCCATTAAAATTGCTACACCACGAAGATGACGTGCTAGGGACGCGAAATTTAACCGACAGGAATAAGATGCTCTGATATGCAAATGATTAGCTTTTCAGATCATTCACATAAGGTTGGCTCCGGTGGCGACACCTACAACGTGCTGACATGAGGAAAGTTTCCAACCGATTTCTCATACACAAACTGCACTTGATCGACGTTACCTGGTGAAACGTTGTTGTGATGCCTCGTGTAAGGAGGAGAAATGCGTACCATCACGTTTCCGAGTTTGATAAAGGTCGGATAGTAGCCTATCGCGATTGCGGTTTATCGTATCGCGACGTTGCTGCTCGCGTTGGTCGAGATCCAATGACTGTTAGCAAAATATGGAATCGGTGGGTTCAGGAAGGTAATACGGAACGCTGTGCTGGATCCCAACGGCCTCGTATCACTAGCAGTCGAGATGACAGGCATCTTATCCGCAAGGCTGTAACGGATCGTGCAGCCACATCTCGATCCCTGAATCAGCAGATGGGGACGTTTGCAAGACACCAACCATCTGCACGAACAGTTCGAAGACCATGGCTACGGTTGCCCTTGACGATGCATCACAGACACGAGCGCCTGCGATGGTGTACGCAACGACGAACCTGGGTGCACGAATGGCAAAACGTCATTTTTTCGAATGAATCCATGTTCTGTTTACAGCATCATGATGGTCGCATCCGTGTTTGGCGACATCGCGGTGAACGCACATTGGAAGCGTGTATTCGTCATCGCTATACTGGCTTATCACCCGGCGTGATGGTATGGGCTGCCACTGGTTACACGCCTCGATCACCTCTTGTTCGCATTGATGGCACTTCAAACAGTGGACGTTACATTTCAGATGTGTTACGACCCGTGGCTCTACCCTTTATTCGATCCCTGCGAAATCCTACATTTCAGCAGGATAATGCACGACCGCATGTTGCAGGTCCTCTACGGGCCTTTCAGGATACAGAAAATGTTCGACTGCTGCCCTGGCCAGCACGTTTCCCAGGTCTCTCACCAATTGAAAACGTCTGGTCAATGGTGGCCGAGCAACTGGCTCGTCACAATACGCCAGTCACTGCTCTTGGTGAACTGTGGTATCGTGTTGAAGCTGCATGGGCAGCTGTACCTGTACACGCCATCCAAGCTCGGTCTGACTCAATGCCCAGGTGTATCAAGGCCGTTCTTACGGCCAGAAGTGGTTGTTCTGGGTACTGATTTCTCAGGATCTATGCACCCTAATTGCGTGAAAATGTAATCACATGTCAGTTCTAGTATAATATATTTGTCCAATGAATAGCCGTTTATCATCTGCATTTTTTCTTGGTGTAGAAATTTTAATGACCAGTAGTGCACATCGATCTGGTTTTGTTTTTGTAATGGAATATGCGCCGTAACAATACGTACAGTAAATAGGCACCATCTGCGCCTACAGGAAAGATTAAGTTCTGATCACGTTGAATAAAAATAATACAGGTTTTGAACAGAGTATTCGAGAAGCAAAACCATTAGTACTAATGAAAATGTACAAAGAACATAATGCAGTAAGCAGTTCATTCATTTGCATAGAACTAGAAGACAAAGCAAAATTTTACCGTAATATTGGTACGTCAATGCCATTGAATTTGTCCGAGCTGAAATTAAAGTAGATGTGGAGTGGATCGATATAAGACATTTTCGCGGCAGGACATGGAGAGACTGGCGAACAAGGCAGTCCACAGAAATGGAAGATCACCATGATTCTCACGTGGAATGAGGTCAACAGATGGAAAGGGACATAAGAGAAGAAACAGTAGCTAATACAGTAGACCACAAGGCCACCAGCAATGATGATTTCGACGCCTGTATTTTCATAACGAAAGAATATCAGCGTCATTACAAACATCTTAGTGTTTCTGTTCTCCCGCAAGGACAATGACGGTATCCTACAGTCTCTATTAGTTGTTGCATTTGTGGCAGTTGCGGACTCTGCTATTCCTTCTGAGTATTTAAAAGCTTTTACGTATGTTATGTTCGTATGTGTGTGTGTGGGGAGGGGGGGGGGGGGGGGGGTGGAGGGCAGTGGTGGGTAAAAGGTCAAGTACATTTTATTTTCGGTACTTTCGGTAGCCTAATGCACAGCTGAAGACAGCCTACTGTCAGGGATCTTGTCTTGACGAATGGAATACAGTAGTTTTCTTTAAATATCGGCCGATAGTTGCTGGAAGTTTTTGAAATGACGCTGTAACCGCCTGCAGCTGTTAACTTCTTAGTTTGTTCTCAGTCAAATTGGAATAATGAGAATAACGAAGGACATAGAGGCAGGTGATTGAGCAGCGCCATAACCACATCCTGAAATGCAATGCACGACACACAAAACTATTATTTGCCAGGGGCACTCATCCGCCACCCGCAACCCATGGAGCTTGATCTGAGCTGTTTTTCTCTGGATGGTGTTCCATGTGAGTTCAGTGTGACTGGGGCCTGCTGACTTGCAAGTCCAAATAAGCGACCTCACCTCGTGCGGTGTTCCTCAAACCGTTCTTACGCAATTGGTTCAAATGGCTCTGAGCACCATGGGACTTAACATCTGAGGTCATCAGTCCCCTAGAACTTAGAACTACTTAAACCTAACTAACCTAAGGACATCACACACATCCATGCCCGAGGCAGGATTCGAACCTGCCACCGTAGCGGTCGCGCGGTTACAGACCGAAGCGCCTAGGACCGCTCGACCACACTGGCTGGCTTTTACGCAATTCCTCGAGCGATATGGATATGCACTACATTGCTGAAGGTATAGATCGCCTACCAGGTGTTGCAGCATGTAAACGGACACACATGATGGTTCCTGCAAAGCTAGCCAACGATTCCTGACACCATGTACGAATGCTCGGTCTCGCGGTGATTTGACTTATAATACCTTCTCGGCCTCTATCCGCGACAAATCATTATACATCTTCTAGCTCTTGCATGTCCTTCTCGGCCATTGTCGAGTTGTAACTTACTGGACCCTTTGTATAGCCGTGGCAATGGGTGTGACATCGTCGGTGCTCGGTCCGGTGAGGCATAAGGCAATGTTACCTCCGCCTTAATACCGCGATGGCTATGCTCAACTAAAAATAACCGCCTTTATTTACGGTGCTGTCACATAGCGTGGAACCTAGGCACCGCGCGATCAAAGTGGTCGCAACAGAAATGTTGCCTTACACGACGCTGTAACGAGTATAAGACGCTACCACTGCTGCACAGGACGAGACCACCAACCACGTGGCACTCAGTTACCACATGACAATGGCAGACGAACGCCTGGCCTAAAGCTTGTGGATGTACAACCACTTGAAGTGGTTGGAAGTCCGAGAAAATTTTATTCGGCGCTCAAGCCAGTATGTGATCGATTACCAAAGACTGCACTGATAGTGGCACCGATGAAGTTCGCCAACTATGTGGTCACAATGCGTCCGACCTCGGAATTGCTGCCGTGTATAGATGTAAAGTCCTGTATTCCGGATTTTGTTAGTTAAGAGAGGATCTGTACCTACGAATGACATCCATGATTAATATCTTAAATTCTTTCCAAAGTTATTCGAACAATCGAGTAAATTTACGAATGAACCAGAATGATGAGAAAAAAGGTGTTAAAGTTTTAACATCAAATCCCGGTATAATTGTTACTTGAAATTCAAAAGGTCTTACGTCACTTGAATTTTGTGCTAAGAGTAAAACTCAAAATAAAGTTTTCAGTGCGCCATTAGTGAATCACGTGCACGAGCGTAACTAAAGGCGAAAATTTGCGATGAGAGCAATAAATGATTGTGACCTTCCTTGTTTTTCAGAAGCCAAGATGCTACCCTATCTGATGGGAAATAATTAGAAACTTTTTTCAAAATTGTATGAAAAACGTGTGACGAGATTAAAAAATGGCTCTGAGCACTATGGGACTCAACATCTGAGGTCATGAGTCCCCTAGAACTTAGAACTACTTAAACCTAACTAACATAAGGACATCACACACATCCATGCCCGAGGCGGGATTCGAACCTGCGACCGTAGCGGTCACGCGATTCCAAACTGAAGCGCCTAGAACCGCACGGCCCCACCGACCGGCTGCGACGAGGTAATACTGCCCCAATAGAATGTCTTTTCTCAAGAACACTAAAGCATTAATTATAAATCAAACTCTAGGACATGAAGCATACTCTTCATTTATAAAAACATATTTTTATAACAACAGGTGTTTCATGGTATCTGCCGCCATAAGAAATTCCGCTAAATATTGTAAGACGTGCATGTGCAGCAGTAGAGCTGTATCACTGTGGCCGCAGCCCAACAAAAGTGTGTCTTGTCACATACATCCGTTGTCAGATTCTAACCAGAAACGCTTTGAACCTAAAGTGTCATCAGGAGCTGAAAGACCTAAGGATTTCCAGTCGTATGTTTCCATGGACCTTTTCTCTTGTTTTGGTGTGTAGACTCCGCTCTCGAAGTTTGATACGCCTTGTCTAATCTCGTACCGCGCGTACATTAGCAAAAAGTAATAAGGAAGCCTTTTAGCTTACCGCCCACAACGAATAGCTCCCTGAACCACTTGCTGTGTTCACATGAAATAAAGTAAATACAGTAGCAGCCTGAAACAAAGTAAATACAGTAGCAGTCTCTTTCATTTAAAGCCGTCTACAAAGGATCCACTCCTCTCCGTTATCTTATCTTCTGTAGCTGTAACAAACGTACGATCCCATTCGAATTTCTTTCCACTGCTTTTTACTGTTTCATTTTCCAGACGCTTGTTTGCCGCTGTCGCGAGATGTATGCGACATTCGCCTTCAGTTGCTAAGTATTATAAATTGTGATATTGTACACTAATTGCTTGGAACGGCGGACAAGAGTGCTTCGTGCTGCTGCTTTAGACATTCTTGTTTCTCGTAGGGGGGAGAATAGCCAATTAGGGCAGCGGGGCAGGGCACAGGCCTATCACATGTCGCTGTCTCCGAATTGGCTATTCGCGAATCTGGCCCTACATTTATTCTTCTTCCTTCAGCTGGACCAGTCAGAAACGAAACACATGCTCCATAAATTCAGCAACGCACGTAACGGGGCGGCGCACACAAGACAAACGTTTGTTCGCAAGCGTCCAGTGTCGAGAACGTCACACTCAGGCACTTCAGGCTACCTTAGACGTGCACACGTACACGTTATGAAGCGACTCTCAGCACTGTTGTAGGTTTCGGAGCACGAGCATTGACCCGAAGACTTCGAAAGTTCGTATTTCTCTCACAGAATTTCTTAGAGTTCAGATGTGATAATAACCTCCATAACTACAACAGCTGCATAAAAAATGTTCTTACTTGCTCTTTATTATAACTGGCTGTAGCTCAGAAAGAGAAAATAAGGCTGCTAACTAGGTTTCTGATCAGTATTAACTACAATATATAATTACTTTATTGAACTAAATATCATTTTCAGTTGTGTGAACTTATCTGTAACTAGTTGTCGTGCAGCAATACTTAAGTACAAATTAAGCTAATTATCTGTAAACTGACGTTTTTCCAATCATTATTATACAGGAGACTTTTCCATGTGTACGGAAAATCAAACGTGGCAAGGACGATCCTGGAAGGAATAGAAAAACTATGCACTCTTTTCCACACAAACCAATATTTATAGATCTGCCGCTATCTTACCGGAGCTCACAAACAGCAATTCCGAAGGACGCAATACAAACCAATTCAGCCGTAAAATGATCGCATTACACAGATTTCATGAATTTGCTTCGTCTAAAAGAAGCACAGTGGTTGCAAAATGCACAAAAAGTTTGAATAACGAACCGAGTAAAAGTGGGTAGTAACTGTGCAAACAGTATACTTCCTCTAGGCTCGGCCTGGAAGTGCTGGGGCATACTTCTCCTTGTCCTCGAGCATGGCACATGCCTCTTGCGACATGTTCCGCCCACAAAGGATGTCCCAGGAAGAATTTCAACAGGGAATTTGTCCATATGAAGTGTTTGCCTCAAATGTTCGTTCCTGTCATATCCCTAAATATTGATCTTTCCTCCTGCGACACCCTATACAAGCAAGCAACTTTTACAGTAATTATTGACTTAATCGTTCGCGAAATAGAACTATGGAAGAGCGGGTTTCGTCTGGAAATTGTACTTTCCGCACGCATCGAAAGGTCAGCCTCCAGATTGTCGCACAGATGACAAAATGGTAGATATCGAAATAGACGACAGAGGGATAGAGAAACAATTAAAATCGCTCAAAAGAGGAAAGGCCGCTGGACCTGATGGGATACCAGTTCTATTTTACACAGAGTACGCGAAGGAACTTGCCCCCCTTCTTGCAGCGGTATACCGTAGGTCTCTAGAAGAGCGCAGCGTTCCAAAGGATTGGAAAAGGGCACAGGTCATCCCCGTTTTCAAGAAGGGACGTCGAACAGATGTGCAGAACTATAGACCTATATCTCTAACGTCGATCAGTTGTAGAATTTTGGAACACGTATTATGTTCGAGTATAATGACTTTCCTGGAGACTAGAAATCTACTCTCTAGGAATCAGCATGGGCTTCGAAAAAGACGGTCGTGTGAAACCCAGCTCGCGCTATTCGTCCACGAGACTCAGAGGGCCATAGGCACGGGTTCACAGGTAGATGCCGTGTTTCTTGACTTCCGCAAGGCGTTCGATGCAGTTCCCCACAGTCGTTTAATGAACAAAGTAAGAGCATATGGACTGTCAGACCAATTGTGTGATTGGATTGAGGAGTTCCTAGATAACAGAACGCAGCATGTCATTCTCAATGGAGAGAAGTCTTCAGAAGTAAGGGTGATTTCAGGTGTGCCACAGGGGAGTGTCATGGGACCGTTGCTGTTCACAATATACATAAATGACCTGGTGGATTACATTGGAAGTTCACTGAGGCTTTTTGCAGATGATGCTGTGGTGTACCGAGAGGTTGTAACAATGGAAAATTGTACTGAAATGCAGGAGGATCTGCAGCGAATTGACGCATGGTGCAGGGAATGGCAATTGAATCTCAATGTAGACAAGTGTAATGTGCTGCGAATACATAGAAAGATAGATCCCTTATCATTTAGCTACAAAATAGCAGGTTAGCAACTGGAAGCAGTTAATTCCATAAATTATCTGGGAGTACGCATTAGGAGTGATTTAAAATGGAATGATCATATAAAGTTGATCGTCGGTAAACCAGATGCCAGACTGAGATTCATTGGAAGAATCCTAAGAAAATGCAATCCGAAAACAACGGAAGTAGGTTACAGTACGCTTGTTCGCCCACTGCTTGAATACTGCTCAGCGGTGTGGGATCCGTACCAGATAGGGTTGATAGAAGAGATAGAGAAGATCCAACGGAGAGCAGCGCGCTTCGTTACAGGATCATTTAGTAATCGCGAAAGTGTTACGGAGATGATAGATAAAGTCTAGTGGAAGACTCTGCAGGAGAGACGCTCAGTAGCTCGGTACGGGCTTTTGTTAAAGTTTCGAGAACATACCTTCACCGAAGAGTCCAGCAGTATATTACTCCCTCCTACGTATATCTCCCGAAGAGACCATGAGAATAAAATCAGAGAGATTAGAGCCCACACAGAAGCATACAGACAATACTTCTTTCCACGAACAATAAGAGACTGGAATAGAAGGGAGAACCGATAGAGGTACTCAGGGTACCCTCCGCCACACACCGTCAGGTGGCTTGCGGAATATGGATGTAGATGTAGATGTAGATGCCACGGAACTAGGTAGTGCCTCAGTGACGTGATGCATCTTCGGCAGTGACAAACCCTTTCCAAGGAGTGCTGTCCCACTATTGGCGACTTATAGTTATCTCAGAGACTCAGCATATTCGCTCACACTTTCAAAATTCCTCCAGATAACTCGTATCTCCCGATACTAAAATGCCACATCGAAGTGAAGCAAGCTATGTGACATTAAACTTCCCTGCGAATCAACTGCTTGTATTGCTCTCGGGCACAGTCGTCGACACAACACGATATTTGGACAGTGTGCCCCGCCGTCATCTTCCGGCGCTGCCTGCAAGCTGAGCGGCTTCGCTGGTCCCAGAAAAACAGATTGAGGAACAAAATAAGGCACCCGTAGTTGAAGTGTCAAATTCAACTGAATCACTGTTTCCTGCAGAACATTTAAATGAAAAGCATTAGGACGATTTTCAAATGGTAACTCGTTCTTAGGTGTCTTATCCAAATCAAGAAAGTATGAACAATTCGGTTCTTGCCTTGCTATTTTGTGACAACATACAAAATAATGGTAGTCTTATGGATAAGCAAAGAATGGTTCGAATGGCTCTGAGCACTATGGGACTTAACATCTGAGGTCATCAGTCCCCTAGAACTTAGAACTACTTACACCTAACTAACCTAAGGACATCACACACATCCATGCCCGAAGCAGGATCCTAACCTGCGACCGTAGCGGTCACGCGGTTCCGGACTGAAGCGCCTAGAACCGCTCGGCCACAACGGCCGGCATGGATAAGCAGTTCATTGCTGAAAACAGTTGAGACAAAACGGTGTATCTACCTCATTGCAAGTGGTTATTCTTTATAGCAGACCATCGAAAGGATCAGTGCGAGTCCATTGCCAACTTGAATACTTACCGGCGTACTGTACAAATGCCTTGTGGTACTTCGGTGATTCTTTTGTCGTGTAATTCACCTATGTTGGCAACAATGTTCTGTATAAACGCCTGGAATACTGTTAATTGCCTGGTATTCGTATGAATGTGTGGTGTGTATTCTTCCGGACATGTCCGAAAGAACTGATACCACGCAGAATCCAATGTAGTTCACAGCAGTGATCCCTCCCCCCTTTCTTTCCTTTCTTGCCCTCTCCACCTTCAACTTACATATAATGCCTGGTATATCCGTACATAGTTTTACGCGCCATAAAGGGAGAAGCATAACTGAAAAGAGAATTACCCTAATTACTTTAGGAATTTGCACTTATTTCACCTGGCAGGCTTACGGTCTTAGGGTCCTCTCTTACTGTATATAATAATAATAATAATGACAATATAACCAGTAATTAGAATGTGGAATTTACGTAATATCAGTCTCATTAAAATTAATCAATTTCCTCATTATGTCCTCGCCGAATGTGAGTAGTAATATATAAAAGGAATAGTGATAGCTACAGAAACGAGTAGCAGCAGTACAGAAGCAATCAGTGTGGAGAGGAAGTTGACTGGCCAGAGAAAGAGCGAGGAATAATAGAGTCAGGTTAGCAGATGAGACAGAAGGAAGAAAACGGAAATAAAAAACGGATGGTAAAATCATAGATATGTTTCTGAAGTTTTTCCAGCACATAAAATTCCAAGATCTTTCGGGCGTGCGTAAGGGACAGTATTCTTTCATCTTCCACTACTTTGCTGATAAACGTACAGCCATCTTAAAGGTGAGTAGCAGGAGTTGAACAACCCGTTAGAAAAATGTCTAGCGACGCTGCTGAAAAAATAAAGTATGAAGCATGCCGAGCACTAGCAAGATCTCGTCCACAAACAAATAACGTTACCTAGTCTGAGACATCTGCACTTCGAAATCTCCGGAACGATTCCCAGACGGTGGTTCTTCCGGCAGACAAATGTAGTGCCACTATTTTGCTGGCGAGAGACGTCTCCTTAGAGAAGATGTGCAAGTTACCTGGAGACACAACATATATCAGACGAGGATATGTTACTTTTTCGTGGACGGAATGTTGCTAGTGCTCGGAATGCTTCACGCTTATTTCTTCAACGGCATCATTAGGTAGGTTTCTGACGGCTTCTCCAATTACTCTGATATGAGATGATAATGTCAAGGGATTCGGGGGAGGTGCAAAATTCAAACCCTTTGCTCAATCATCCATCATCCCTTTACAAGCTCCTTATTTGTAAAATTAAAAGCAGAGCATACTCGTATAAAAGACGTTTCTAGCTGCGACAGGATAGTGTCTTAAAAAACACATAGGTCAGACAGTACCTATTGTACAAGAAAAAACTTCCGTCGAACAACTGCGACACGCCCGTCTTCTATAGCCCGACAAACATGCACGGGATGAACAGTGTATTACTCCCGGAAACTGCGTGGATAATGGGAAAGCCAAGGTAGTGGTCACAGCCTCATACTATTGGGATTCAGTGGTCAAGAAAATTGTCGACATACAATTATCACGCAACCTGCTCAGCTAGACAAATCAAGTTCTGACAAGACCTTTTCCTTTCATAAGATATTCCTGAGCCTCATCTTGATTTAGGTACATGAGTTTCTTTGTTCAAAGTGCTTTACTTATTGGTAAACAGATTTATACGGACCATCAACGCGAAATATAGTCGTTCGAGGTAAGTGCTGTAGCCAGAGAGCCAGATAAATTCAGGAGCGGCCACACAGAGACGAGGAGCCAGTGCCGAACTCAGTGTACACGCTCACAATATATGTACCTGTTGCCGTCTCGTCAACGTCCTAGACCGCGAGCTAGAACTACGTAGGCCGGCCCTGGGTGGCCGAGTGGTTCTAGGCGCTCAGTCCGGAACCGCGCGACTGCTACGGTCGCAGGTTCGAATCCTGCCTCGGGCATGGATGTGTGTGATGTCCTTAGGTTAGCTAGGTTTAACTAGTTCTAAGTTCTATTGGACTGATGACCACAGATGTTAAATCCCATAGTGCTCAGAGCCATTTTTTCGAACTACGTTTGCTGTTTGACTCTGGCTGAATTTTCAGTAACAATACGACAGATCTGGATTTCCTTCACGAACTTTGCACTATTTCACAGTGTTTATCCAGTCAGAAGTTTGGTTTATGTGCCAAATCTGTACCGAACTTGTAACTAGCGTTTTTGTTAAAATAAAAAGAACGAAAGCTCCGTTCCAGTACTAAGTGCATGTGCCAATAGGGGCGAATAACGGTGAGTGTAAGGTGGACTGTCATATACGATAAGGGCCCACTAAAAACTAAAAAATGAAAGAAACAAAAAAAACACAAAAATATGACGAAGTAGGTGGCACACTGCTCAGGAAAGACATGGGTCCAATTTAGAAACTCGCTGCGGAACGCTACTTTATTTTTTCGCGAACTAAGTCGTGGCAGCAAATACTCAGACAAGCAGAAAGAATTTATTCCTGTTGTTGTTGTTGTTGTGGTCTTCAGTCCTGAGACTGATTTGATGCAGCTCTCCATGCTACTCTACCCTGTGCAAGCTTCTTCATCTCCCAGTACCTACTGCAACCTACATCCTTCTGAATCTGCTTAGTGTATTCATCTCTTGGTCTCCCTCTACGGTTTTTACCCTCCACGCTGCCCTCCAATGCTAAATTTGTGATCCCTTGATGCCTCAAAACATGTCCTACCAACCGATCCCTTCTTCTAGTCAAGTTGTGCCACAAACTTCTCTTCTCCCCAATCCTATTCAATACCTCCTCATTAGTTACGTAATCTACCCACCTTATCTTCAGCATTCTTCTGTAGCACCACATTTCGAAAGCTTCTATTCTCTTCTTGTCCAAACTAGTTATCGTCCATGTTTCACTTCCATACATGGCTACACTCCATACAAATACTTTCAGAAACGACTTCCTGACACTTAAATCTATACTCGATGTTAACAAATTTCTCTTCTTCAGAAACGATTTCCTTGCCATTGCCAGTCTACATTTTATATCCTCTCTACTTCGACCATCATCAGTTATTTTACTCCCCAAATAGCAAAACTCCTTTACTACTTTAAGTGTCTCATTTCCTAATCTAATTCCCTCAGCATCACCCGATTTAATTTGACTACATTCCATTATCCTTGTTTTGCTTTTGTTGATGTTCATCTTATATCCTCCTTTCAAGACACTGTTCATTCCGTTCAACTGCTCTTCCAAGTCCTTTGCTGTCTCTGACAGAATTACAATGTCATCGGCGAACCTCAAAGTATTTATTTCTTCTCCATGAATTTTAATACCTACTCCGAATTTTTCTTTTGTTTCCTTTACTGCTTGCTCAATATACAGATTGAATAACATCGGGGAGAGGCTACAACCCTGTATCACTCCTTTCCCAACCGCTGCTTCCCTTTCATGCCCCTCGACTCTTATAACTGCCATCTGGTTTCTGTACAAATTGTAAATAGCCTTTCGCTCCCTGTATTTTACCCCTGCCACCTTCAGAATTTGAAAGAGAGTATTCCAGTTAACATTGTCAAAAGCTTTCTTTAAGTCTACAAATGCTAGAAACGTAGGTTTGCCTTTTCTTAATCTTTCTTCTAAGATAAGTCGTAAGGTTAGTATTGCCTCACGTGTTCCAACATTTCTGCGGAATCCAAACTGATCTTCCCCGAGGTCGGCTTCTACCAGTTTTTCCATTCGTCTGTAAAGAATTCGCGTTAGTATTTTGCAGCTGTGACTTTTTAAACTGATAGTTCGGTAATTTTCGCATCTGTCAACACCTGCTTTCTTTGGGATTGAAATTATTATATTCTTCTAGAATTCTGAGGGTATTTCGCCTGTCTCATACATCTTGCTCACCAGATGGTAGAGTTTTGTCATGACTGGCTCTCCCAAGGCCATCAGTAGTTCTAATGGAATGTTGTCTATTCCCGGGGCCTTGTTTCGACTCAGGTCTTTCAGTGCTCTGTCATACTCTTCACGCAGTATCTTATCTCCCATTTCGTCTTCATCTACATCCTCTTCCATTTCCATAATATTGTCCTCAAGTACATCGCCCTTGTATAAACCCTCTATTATTTATTTATTCCTAGCAGTCGCTTATTTGTTCCCATTGCTGTCCCTGGTAACGGATGGCTATTAAAAATCTGTACCTCGACTCCCTGGCACTTCTAACGAACGGAATGTGGTGCTTTATTGCAGCTTGATACAAACAAATACAAAGGCTGGCAGTTTGGGATTTGGAGTCTGTATATTTTGAGAAGTGCTCAGACCGCTTCCGTGGCGAGAACCACCTGCCTTCCACTACCGCGAAACAAACAACGGCGGGCAACACACAGGCGCGCAAGTTCAACAAATCGCCGGCACATATTTATGTCACGCGACCTATCTGATTATCCGCTGGCGCTGGCCACTCCGCTCTCAGAAATTAGCTTAGGGATATAGCCACTTCCATGTATGACCGCGTTGGTGCTATTTCTGTCAATGGAGAACCACAAAGTCAGTTATCCTCTGCTAAGTAGATGAGGCAGTAGTGTGTCACCGAAACTCAATGAAGGCTAAATTGCAGCGGTAATAGATTAATTCCCTTCCGTCTACGTCAGTACGTCAAAAGGAGCACCTACAGGCTGTTGTAATGACCCTTCTCCAGTGGTGACGCAGTGCGCTCACATGTCCAGGGAGTGTTTATTTTCCACTAAATACGTTAAAACTTGACAGAATGCAGAACCTGGTGACAAATATAACGAAAGAAACGCACACGAACAGGATCTACGTAAATCAGTGCATGCTTCGTTCCGTGAGTAGACGGGAAAGAGTGTCGATCATTTGTTCAGATCTTCCGGGAAAGGCTACTTCCCCGCCACGAGTACTCCTCGCTCTTCAGTTTACAGGTAGTCTATACCACCTCATCCATCATCCTACAATTTCCTCTAAATTTGAAAGGATCCGCAGCCAGGAGGTTCATAGACGCCTGACGCCCGGGATACATCCGAAGGCATCGAGCTGGAGCATTGCTTTTCACACAGATATCTTGGAGTTACGTCAGAAATATCACTGACTCACCAGCTGCGCTGCCTTGGTTTTGAAAGCTTCTTAATGCTGGGAGGACTTCAAACTCTGATAAGACCTTTTCCTTCCATAAGGTATTCCTGAGGACGTTAGTTTCGTTCGGATTTAGATACTTGAAGTTCTTTGTTCCAAATGACTTGTTTATGGGAAAACGGATTACTCTGGACCATCTACGCGAAATATTGTCTTTCGAGGTAAGATCTGCAGCTAGAGACTCAGATAAACACAGATGCAGCCCACATAGAGACGGCGAGCCAGTGTCGCACTCAGTGTACACGCTTACAACATACGTACTAGCTGCCCGAAGCAACATCATACGGAGACTTGAAAGTAGTATCCAACGCCAGGTAGACCGTACTTCTGCTACGGTACTCTGTTTCTCGGCTGGTGAATATTCCTGCCAGTGTGGTATAAATCCGTCCATACGAAAGAAGTAGAAGTAGGCCTTAATGCCACTGCAAGGCTAATTACTGGATGCCTGAAACCAACTCCTGTTGACATATTGTACTGCTTGGCAGGCAGTGCTGCCACTGAGATATGCCAGTAGGTAATGTCGAAAGGAAGAAAGTCGACGTAAATGAGCTCCACCCACTGCATGGAAATACTCCATCAAGACGTGGGCTGAAATCTAGGACGTGCTTTTTATAGTCAACAAAAAATGGTTCAAATGGTTCTGAGCACTATGGGACTTAACATCTATGGTCATCAGTCCCTTAGAACTTAGAACTACTTAAACCTAACTAACCTAAGGACAGCACACAACACCCAGTCATCACGAGGCAGAGAAAATCCCTGACCCCGCCGGGAATCGAACCCGGGAACCCGGGCGTGGGAAGCGAGAACGCTACCGCACGACCACGAGCTGCGGACAACAAATGGCTGTAAGCACTATGGGACTTAACATGTGAGGTCATCAGTCCCCTAGAACTTAGAACTACTTAAACGTAACTAACCTAAGGACATCACACACATCCATGCCCGAGGCAGGATTCGAACCTGCGACCGTAGCAGTAGCGCGATTCCGGACGGAAGCGCCTAGAACCGTTCGGCCACAGCGGCCGGCGTACAGTCAACATCTGCACTTAATAAATCAGCACTGGCTGCCAGAGAACAACCGTGGCCACCCACATTAAGTCACCTCTACTAATAACCATTGTGTGTGTGTGTGTGTGTGTGTGTGTGTGTGTGTGTGTGTGTGTGACTGGCGGTCAACGGCTCGAAGAAAGGTATTCACCGTCAGTCACACTCGGCGATGGTACTAACAAATCTCTCATCTATCCTATCTTCTTTTTATATTCTTCTTAAAAAACAACAAAATTTTATTTATATTTCAACCTTAAATTATTGTTATTTTGGAAAGTATCATTCTTTGTAAATGTTGTAGATAAAACAAAAGGAAAGAAAACTGTAAAAAGATGAAAAACGAAAATTGTAAGATGTACGACCTGTTTTAAACATCAGGTAACAGGTCTATAATTTGGCAATAAATAAATAAATAAATAATAAATAAAAATAAATCACCTCGAAGACGGATAAAGCCAACAAAATGCATGTCGGCCGCAAACCACTTATACCGGACCACATGGGGTTCATGGACTGGTTAGGAACTGGCGTTAGCAAATCTAAGGATAATCTAACGAAAAGCGGTTATTTATCAGGCCCAACACTGTGTGTATATAGAGGAGTGCAGCTAACGAAACGTCTGATGTTTCGGTAGGTGAGATGGCCAATAAAGATAATCGGATATCTGCAAAACGATTACAGATTAAGAAGTTTATTTGCAAAATGTACACTTAATAACTGAAAGGTCCTTCTGTGGTGTTGGGTTATATACAATAAGAGCAATGCTCTTGGTAAGGACGAGTAGGCCTGAATGCTGATACAGTCACGTAAGACACTGGCTGTTAATAATAATGATGCTTAGTAGTGTTGTGCTACGTCGATGTAATTTCCTCACTGCAGTCTTCCGTACTAAGTTTGATATTAATTTGAATTTTCACTGAATCTGTGGAGAAGCTCTGAGAGCGGCTGCTGAAAAAGAAACGCCGGCCAATGAGAGTCACAGGAATTCAGGTCATCAGTTCAGCGTCCTCTGGTGGCGGGTATGGGTGGCGCATCCAATCGGAGACAGCGAGCGATGGACGTTCCAAGCGCGCCACTGCCGTCTCACGCTTACCTGCGTCTATTGTGCGGCGTGCCGGGTACGGTCGACGAAGACGCCGTCGATACTGCAACATTTGAACATTTGTGTCGTTGCTTATATTGCCCTGTTTGTTGCAACGAGGAGAAGTTGTTCAAGGTATAAGAACATGCTGTAGCAATTGCTCGTTTCTGAGCAAAGGCTGTTTTATTTCGGTTTGGTAAGTGCGTATATGTACAAATTCATTTTAATTCCTTAACTGAAATTGTGAATTTATAGACGCCTGTGTGTATGCTTCTGACTCGAGTAAATAAACAAATCCGCCACCGTTTGCAATTCACGGGAAGGAAGGCTTTAACACCTCTCTATATGAGGCCAGTTTCGTCCGGTATTAACGTCGTGGTCCCTAAGCGAGAGGAAACAATAGGTTTCACTTCTGTTGTACGGATGTGATTGAATTTTGTGAGGAAATGCTCCCCGCGATTCACAACCCAATCTTCGAGCCACCTCCCACTGGAAATTGTTGACCATCTCTGTGGCACTCTCCCGCTGACGAAACGGCCCCTTGATGAAGTGCGCCCCTCTTCGTTGATTCATATAGATCTCTTCCGGTAACTCAATTTCGTAAGGATTCCAGATCGTTGAACAGTACTCAATAGTTGCTGCAACTACGGTTTTGTAAGTGACTTCCTTCACGCGTAAGTTACACTTCCTTCCGATTCTTCCAATAAACGTAACTGTAATATTTTCCAGATGAATGTTGTCGTTCCAGCGCGTAAATATTCTGCCAGGTAGCGAATCACGCATCGCGTCCATTGTTGTACGTGAATCGAGTGACCTTAGCAGTTAAGTCCCTTAAGATTTCACACACATTTGAATATTTTCTTGAACTTTTACATTGAACACAGCTATGTCAGTATCGCAGTACCACCGACGAAATAGGAGTCAGCGCGGGATATATATCACGTCCTACAGCAGAGGCGCCCACCAAACATGGAGGAGACCAATATCCCTCAGGTTAATTGGAAGGTGGTGTGGCGGACGATACACGCGGTTACACTGGATACAGACGTCCGATCCACATGGTACATCACAGTCGACGGTAAACAGATCACCCGATCACGCCTCCACAAGATAAATGTGGCGGAGTCGCCTCTATGTGTAGACTGTGGAATGCCAGACACGGACGAACACCATTTCACATGTGGTGCGGCAGAAGACGTATGGCGCTTGGTGCAACAACTTTTGTCGATTTTCTACGAGTGACTCCGGAACACTTCGGTTTATACTATTTCCGGATAAACAGTATTTCCCGCGCACTAAAACCAACGCAGTCACATGGATCCGTGGGCATGCGCTACACTACTTATTTCGCGATGGACCTAAAGATGTATTCGACTTTTGGAATTATCCAAAAGAACGTCATTTCAAGATCGTACGGAACCTAAAATACGGACAGTATTTTTCTAATTACTTAGGGAGTGCCCTACGTGACCCTCCACGCAGCTGGATCGTCAGCAGATAGAAGACACCCACTGACCGAGCTGACAAGACTAAGTCCGATTCTCAGTGGAATAACATAAGACATACGTGAAGACGTACGTGGATGATGAAGGGTAATGAGAGTAGCGACACACCCTTCTGCATCATGTAAGCAGCACTTTTTTTCGGTTTCCCCATATATATTACCTCGGTGTAGGAACGTACAGAGATATTGTTTTGTTTATTCAGAGCACATTTATTTTTGTTGAGGTATAAAGTAAATCCAAATTACGAATATATTAACATTACTAAATAAAAATATATAAATAAATAAATAAAAATTCCGACAAAAAGAAAAATAAGAAAAATAAAAATAAAGAAAGATGGCTTAGCGGTCAGAGCATCTGTTTAGTAAGCAGGAGACTCGGGTTCGAATTCCGGTCCGCCATAAATTCTCAACTTTGCCCATTGATTTTAGTCAATGCCCACCCGCAGCCAGTGTCTGCAATTCCTTTGTATCTTAAAAAAGTTAAGATCGTAACCGCGTTACCTGTACGCTAGGTGTGTCGCATACATACCGGACGATACCTAATTTCGATCGCTTTGTTTGTATATGCACTCAGTGCCTTACTAGATTCCCCTAGAAACCGGATGCGGTGCACTGCCTAGAAACTGAGTGGGGATATATGCAGAGTCGAGTAACCTACGGAATATTTTCGTGCTACGTAGTTATCCTTCTGTCTGTTACTTAAAAGAAAACGATATTTATAATATTTATAGTAAAATTGAAATTGTCAATATAAAATAAAAACTTAAAGTAAAAACGTACCAAATATCGCCGCAGTATTTCATCGAACTTGCATGAAATATCTTTTTCTTATTCATAAACAACTCTCGATCTATCAGTAATAACAAGAAATTCTTGCTTCGATCATGATGAAGACCGTTTCATTCGGCATAAAATAACAACAATAATTTTATAGATTTTTCTATGTTTGTGTGTGTAAACTGTACTTGCATCAAAAGAAACTGCCTTGGTTACATACAAGTGCAGAAGTTACGTGATCGACTAATTTCTATCACTAACAAAATGTAGTTTTCATTTTGTAAGGATATAGAAAACACAACAGACTAACACTGAACGACGCGCGGCTCTAATTATGTGTAAAACAAACAAACGAAAAACAAAGAGAAGTCGTCGGCTAACAGTTTCTTTCACAAACGTTCATTTATGTTTCTTTACCTACCAGTGCTAACAACACTACCTGTAATACTACCATCTATTACGTCATTTGTGTGCTGTACCAAGACCACTTAACTGTAGTTCTGGTAGAGAGCAACTCTAGTTATGTAGATTAAAATATCTAGGTGTGATGTGCACCTGAGTTTCATAGTAGGAAAGGCGAATGGTCAGCTACGTTTTGTAACGTCCCTATGCATGAGATTGGGTACAGAAAGGTTGTTTGTCACATTCTAAAGTACTTCTCTAGTGCCTGGGATCGCCATCAAGTCGAATTATCGAATTAAAGAAATGCGGGGAATCAGTTGAGACGCGTGCCGCTACTTTTGTTACCGACCGGTTCAGTTACGGAAACGCTGCGTGTGCTTAGATGACAATCCTCGGAGGCGGGAAGACGACCTTCTAGCAAAAATGAAGAACAGTTCTATCGTGTAAGAACCACAGGGACAATACGACGAGATTAGGGCTCATACAGAGGCATTCGGACTTCTTTTTCTCCTCTTCCGATTTGCGAGTATAGCAAGAAAGTGGCTAAGTGATGCTGGTACAAGGTACCCTCCCGCAGTCTACTGTGGCTTGAGGAATACGCAGACAGAAGGCGTACCCATTTTCCGCGCCGTAGGGCACGTCGTGGTCTGAGCTCGTGTGGTTGGCAGCTCTGGGACAGCGGGGGCGGCGGGGGAGTCGCGTGCCGACTGCGGTGTCAGGCGGCGCTCTAATCGCGAGCTTTTATGGCTCCTCTCCACGCTAGCCCTCAACGCCGTCAGCTGCACCTGTCCGCTGTGCTGGAAATTGAATCCAACTCCTACACGTCTGCTGCGGCTGGGTCACTCAGCTGGAAGGAAAAACGGCCTCGGCGTGTGCAAAATCTGACAGACTCGTTCTACGAGTCCTGGCTTCCACCCTTGAACAACTTTTCATCTACTTCCTACATCTATACTCAACAAGTTACCGCGCGGTGTGTGGCGAAGGGTGTATGTGCACTAATCTGCTCACTCTCTCCTCCCCGTTCACGAATGGTACGCTGGAAGACAGACTGTCAATAACACCTGCGTATGGGCTAGAACACGTTCTTCAGCGCTGAGGTCATTTCGTGAGATGGAATCTAGTTTGTTCCTTGACTCATTTGGAGAGTGAGCTCTCGGGTGGTTTGGCAAAGGTGTCCGTGGCGCACTTGTACTGTCTCCAACTGTATACCCTCACGTTGGCCAAACAAACCCGTCATAAAAATTGCAGCTCATCTCTGAATCTTTTCTATCCCTTCGTTTAATCCACCTCGGTAAAGACCCATAGTGACTGGCCATACTCGGCAATTATTCGAAAAAGGGTCTCGTAAGCGACACTTTGGTCCATTTCTTTAGGATTATTGTCGTCCCTAGGGCTACACTTATGTGCTCGCTCCACCTGAAATCTCCCCAGATGTCCGAGAGGTTGTGACGAATTCCAGTCACCGATCACGGAACGCGTAGTTAAAATGTCTATTTTTGAACATTATATTGCATTTAATGCAAACAGAGAATCATCATTATTTAAAGGGTAACACGAACATACGCGCCAATTACAGGGCTATTTTATACATAGCTCCTATTTTTTCAGCATCAGTAGTATATATTCAAGGATAAAATTCAGTCTCCAGTTGCACAGATTTTTTTTTTTCTCCGTACCGGTTTCAACAAATTAATTTGTTATCTTCAGATGCCCACAAGATTAGGGATATTATAAATCTTTAGACCTTCGTCGTGCATTCCTAACTAAATTCAAAATCCCCCCCCCCGTAGGAGGTTCGATTCCTCCCTCGGGCATGGGTGTGTATGTTGTCCATAGTGTAAGTCAGTTTAAGTTAGATTAAATAGTGTGTAGGCTTAGCGACCGATGACCTAAGTAGTTTGGTCCCATAAAACCCTAACACAAATTTCCAAATTCAAAAGATTTGTTGAGTGATCAGCTTACACTAAAAAATAGACGCTATTTTGATTGTTTAGTATCCTTTACAAAATTTAAAAATTAGGCAATTTCTTTTAAATATTTGAACTATTTGCCGTGTTTTTAAATACATTGTACATGGTGATTCTTATTAACGTTTAAAGGCTTCCGCTGTGACAAGTAGTTTAATAAAATACACATGTGGTCGTAAATGTAGGAAAATACCTCAAAAGTGAATAACAAATTTTGAACATGTGGTATAACCAGATGACGTACCTCGTCCCACGTGCAGCGTTTAAATTAGTCTGTTTGTTGCACCTGATCGTCCAAACCCAAGTCAAGTATTCACGTGGGTGTGATCCCGCGTCTACGTGCGCAATGGTAGCGCGTGGAGCTCAGGGTTCGAGTCATGCGTGTAGCAAGCTGTTTTAATTTCATAGCGTGATACGATTATGTGATTACATTTATGTATTAATTTATTTACCGGCCTCGCTGTCTCCACTGGTTTATTGCCAAGTACAGTACAACAAAAACCTACCGTACTGCGTCACTAATAAATGAGTTTACTCTTCCAAATTGCTTCATTACCAGTAAATGACTTACTTTTTCTTTACTACACAATGTCCGTAAACAAAAAACGTAGGGGGGAAAAAGAAAGAAACAGAAGAGAAAAGTGGCTTCTGCTTGGTTAGAGCGAGGACAATAATTTTGTGACTTCTACATTTACAACAGATCATATTTACGAAATATGTCCGAAAAATGCGCCGTTTGCTTGGATGCAAGTATTGCATCGCTCAGTCATCCCTTCACGCACTTGCTCGAAAATACTCTTCGTATTTTGGGTGGGACGTCACACGTTCAAAACTTTTCCTTCGCTTTTGGGGCATTTCCCGATACTTGCGGTCCCCTGTATCTTATGTTAAATTACTTGTCTCAGCGACATCCACGTCGCTGCAGGGTTTTTTAAACCTTAGAATGAGTCACCCTGTATATAACTTCCTTTTACATCTAAGTTTAACTTTTTCTATGTTTTTATATAATATGTTCCTCACTGCTGACAAAACAGCTTGACTTGTACGTAGATCTGAATCATTTACTGTGGATTATCAATCTGTCAATCTGTGATTACAATCATCACATACAGTATGTACAGTGTTCGATATGTCATTATGCTTTTATGAATAAGATACTGGTATCTCATAAACTAATAATCGGTAAGTTTCTGTAATACACTTCTTATACTTTATCCAAATGCATGACCAAGTTCTAATGAGTTACAGTGTCCCTAATTTTGTAGGCTTCTGAAGATAACAAATTAATCTGTTGATACCGGAAAAAGCGAAATAAAAATACCTGTGCAACTGACGACTGAAGTGTATTCTGAAATTACAGAGTTGTAGTTAAAATATGCGCTAGAAACAGCAACAATTACCAGATCGAATACAACTCGTACCTAGCTAACAGGTATGTAATTCCTTTGTTATTACCTACAGAAAACAAAATTAAATTAAACAGTGACGATGTGTAACAACAGCTAGAATTAGAAGTAATTCTGCTGCAAACCCTTAACGAAAGCAATGGTGAGGCACGGATTTATAAAGTGGATACCTTTCCTTAGGAACTCCTGGGTTTACTTTGACCGAAACGGCCGAGCGAAGAGTCAAGACGAAGACCTTCTGAGAGCTGGGAAAAGCAAAGCCTCGCGGACCACAAAATTCGACGTGCCAATTCGCATCAGATAAATGAACAAAAACTGTGGAAGAATAAGAAAAGATGGGGGATATTTATCTCCAATTGCATCTGGCTCACAGGAAAAATTATGATAATGGTGATGATGGTTGGTTGGTTTGTGGAGGCTGAAGGGACCAGACTACAAAGGCCATCGGTCCCTAATGGTGATGATGATATTACATTTATTTATGTTTAAAGTGATCTCATAACCTCGTCATCTGCTTTCCTGTTCCATTCACGAATCATATGCGAGAACGACAGTGGGTAAGGCTCGATATGACTTCGAATTTCTCTGACTATCCTGTCTTGTTAATGTATGTTCGAGACAATAATATGTTGCCTGGTACTTCTTGGAACGTAACAATAAACCTATCCGTGATACACAACGGATCTGCAGTTGTTTCTGTAACAGCTATTTGTAGTGCATTATAGTGAAGTCTTTGCTCTTCCTTAAAGAACCCGTGACAAAACGTGCTGCTCTTATTTGAATCACCTGTGCCTTCTCTGTTAACCCTAAAACCACCAAAGGGCCTTTCGAACTATTTATATGCGATGCGCTACAGTAATCGAACTATAACGGGCCTTCCCAAGTATTTTCATGCGATGCGTTAAATTAATGTATGCAATGCCAGTCGGTGAGATTAGCGGTCATCTTCTGGAGAGGTTCTTTCAGCTCGGTACAGTTGTTTGTATTTGCTGCTTCTCCACACACAACAGCAACATCCGCGAACTACATATTGAAGGTACTGACGCTATTTTCCAGATCATTTACCTATATCATGAACCTTAACTGCCTTGTAACAGTCTCTTGGGGTACTTTGTTACCTACGTTTGCATCTGACGATTCCAGCAACTTAAGAACGCAGTGTTGAGTTCTGTCTGTTAGGATGTCCCGATTCAAACAGCAAAGGTATGTGCCACATTTTGTTCACTAGATAACAGTGTAGAGCTTTATCTGATGTTTTCTGGGAGTCAAGTAACGCTACTCGAAGGCCGTTGTCTGCTACCACCTTTGTGTCGTGGACGAACGAAGCGAGCTGACTTTCGCAAAACTGCTGTCTGTGGAATGCAGTTGATTTCTACACAGAGAGTTTAGGTATACAAAGTGTCATGTGCATTGCGACGGTAGTCAAGTGATTCGCCTCGATTCAAGTTCAATATGCAAACTGCCAGTGGAAAAAATGAAAGTAAGTTTAAGTTTAGATGACTCTGGAAAACCAGGAAAAAGTACTTTTCATTGGGCGGACGGAAATCTGAACAAGTCTGCTTCCGAAAATGTGTCTAGTGTCGTAATCAATAAACTAAATCGATCGGTATCTGGGAGTAAAGGTATTAAAATCCCTGTGTTGCCAGACTGGTTTACAATTTCCATTTCCTTCCTAGTTGTCATGAGATAGATGCCGGGATGGTTCCTAAGGTTGGACCATATCGCGCCCTTCTTCATCCTTCTACAAATACACATGTTGCCCTTCAAGCAAATAACCCTCTTCCTCGCAGTTGAGATATCTGATGATGACGATGGCGGAGCAAATTCGATTTTTGTAGCAACTGAGATTGGGAAACCAGGTTCTGACACAACTAAGCCTAAAACTGTAAGCAAGAACAAGAAATTACAAATATACCGTTGATTTCCTAACGATGATAAGAAACCCAATAGACATATTTCTGTAACAAGTTTATGTATCGACACAACTTACATAAGGTACTACGTTTACGATTTGAACAGCTGGCGTTCCCAACTTCTATTCAAATATAATATCGTCGCGCAAAGTTAGGTTTTGCAACAAAGGCCTTATCTAAGGTACACCCGACTAATGAAATTCGGTGGCTTTGTATTTGCCTAGTGGTCAACCACTTGTTTAGTGAGAGCATTGTCTTGGAGTGCGCAGCGAAATATCCTGAGCAAGCAAAATTTCGTTTTACTAACAAGAAAACATAAAATTAATGCCTTTCCTCGCTCGAAAATCTAACTGCAGTGACGCGTTTGCGGAAAGACGACTGTAGTATTGTTTTCACCAACCTTCTTGGTCGGTGGGGTATTCTAACGGTAGTTTAACGAAATAATACCAACTGGCCAATGTGACGCCACGGCCATTGTGCCCCGGTCACCCCTTTGTATCACTTTAACCGATAACCAAATGAAATGATATCAAAACAAACGAAATCTTACTGCTAACTGTTCACTGAGTTTCTTCTTCGCAAATCCTACAGTCCCGATTTTCAGATGTACAGCAGAGCTGTCCTTATTTCTTCTTTCATTTCTCCTTATTTTTTTGCGTTTTTACAGATTTATTTACTAAGTATTAGTTTCAGAAAAATGTATTCTACTCGGAAATGATTTGGCAGAATAGTATAACAGATGGCTCAATTTCTTGTAAATTATTATTTTTTGGAAATATGCTTCCTTAACTGGAAACCGTGGTGTACTGTCATAATACACCGTGGCGTCATGATTTCTTATTTTTCTCGGCGTGATTGACTTATATGGTGATACGAACAGCTCTTCCACGTTTTCCAGCTCGATCCCTGAGGTGTCTGGCGTGATTTTAATATATTGAGAGCTGGATCCCAAGGCTTGCTTTAACTGGAACCTGTGCCCGGTTTCTGTTTCCAGTAATCTCAGTTCGATAAGCTATCTGATTTTTCTGCTTCAGAAACTCGAGGATTGCAACACGATGCTGGTTTTGTCGTATCTCATCTCACGAAAATATTCATATTACCGGCAGTGCCCTGGGACAGCAGGTTTGATTGGCTATTTCAGTCGGCTGCCCGAACTATGTAGCTTCAAAGAACTTGAAGCAATAAGCTATTCCAATGGGTAACCGAAACAAAATTTTCGTTAATGCTCCTTTTTTGCTATAACCTTATTACTTGAGAAAAATTGGAAACTAAGTAAAAGCAACCTAAAGCGCCTGCCCAGTACGGAGTCCGCAGCAGATATTACTTGTCGCTTGGTTCCGTATTGGTCTGAAGTGCACCCCTGGCGCCGAAGAAACTTAAATTAGCGGTCTGGGAGGCGTACGGATCCCGAGGCAACGAAAATACGTGCGGCAGCCAGCTATCGAAGAGTGGGGCACACTTCGGCATCGCGAAATTAGAAGGAGTACTGGTCGCCTCCTCAACGCAATCAAATACGAGGTTGAAAGAGTAATGTAATATTTCATGCTGCCCATCGCAGTTAGCTAGAAGGTAGGGAGGAAAGTAGTTCAGAATTTAACGTTCCCTCTACAAAGAGGTCATCAGAGACGTAGCGCTAGAAGAAGGAATCGCGTGTAAACATGCTATAGAATTATGAAAGAGAACTCCACAGAAAAACTCCAGTAATGCAGAATTTTGTTACTGCTGACAAAGCGAGAAGTTTTTTCCAACAGCGTGGTGTCTTTTGACGAGTGCTGAGAATACGATACCGCGCGAGGTGAAGTAGGGGCAGGAGGGGACAACGGCGGTTCAAATGCAGATTTAGGTTTTCCGTGCTTTCCCTAAATTGCTTCCGGCAAATGTCGTGGTGGTTTATTTTAAAAAAAAACACAGCCGATGTCCTTCAGTATGCTTTCCCACTCCGAGTTTGTAATGCATCCTTAACGACCTCGTCGTTGACGGGAACTTGAAAATCAGTTACCTATTCTTCATTGTCGAGAATAAGGCACGATAAAAAAAATTTCACATGGTTCTGAGCCTGTTAAAAGCCTTTCGATTTTACTAACTTTCGGCTATTCGTGTGCCGTTTACGGTACCTATTTTGCCAAAGAAATTTTTAATTCTCCTTACGAAGCTGAGTGGGACCCGTTACGAACCTTTTCACTACAGAAACGTAACAGTTCATCACAGGGATTCAAACCATTACCCCAGTAACCTGCAACGCTAACCATTAACCCATCAAGAGCGAAGGCACCAACGAGCCGCCATCACCGGGAGCAGCGCAGCCCTGTACGATTAACACATACACACATAACTTCCCGTGACCACTGACAGGGTGCTAAGCTCCTCGTACTACCAATTCAGACTTTAAATCATTTTCCTAACTTACTCAACTGAAACATTTATTGAAAGATTCCGTATTGCCTTCAACTGCCATTCTCTTTAATTTGTGTACTATTGTACAAATTCGACCTCAGACCATTTTCAAGTATCTGAAACGGAAGCATTATAGGTTGGATGCTTTAGAATCACTTTTGAATTTAACATAGGAACAAATCATATCCCAAGTTACACTGGGAGGATTAAAACTTACATTATGGACGATTCTTTAAATGTATATTATGATATGTACGTCCTTGCTCCTATGATTGCATGTGACTGTCACAAAATAAACTATAATTAGTTTTTCCTTATTTTAGGAGCACGGTACTTCTGGTCAGTTATTGCAAATCTCTTGCATAAAAGTTCAATGTTTTTAACGTACTTACACTAGGAACATTATAATTATTCTACAGAAATTTGTTAATTAAACTCAGTTACACTATGTGATCAAAAGTATCCGGACACCAGGCTGAAAATGACTTACAAGTTCGTGGCGCCCTCCATCGGTAATGCTGGAATTCAATTTGGTGTTGGCCCACCCTTAGCCTTGATGACAGCTTCCACTCTCGCAGGCATACGTTCAGTCAAGTGCTGGAAGGTTACTTGGAGAATGGCAGCCCATTCTTCACGAAGTGCTGCACTTACAAGAGGTATCGATGTCGGTCGGTGAGGCCTGCCGCGAACATCCCAAAGGTGTTCTGTAGGATTCAGGTCAGGACTCTGTGCAGGCCAGTCCATTACAAGGATGATACTGTCGTGTAACCACTCCACCACAGGCCGTGCACTATGAGCAGATGCTCGATCGTGTTGAAAGATGCAATCACCATCCCCGAAATGCTCTTCAGCAGTGGGAAGCAAGAAGGTACTTAAAACATCAATGCAGGCCTGTGCTGTGATAGTGTCACGCAAAACAACGAGAGGTGCAAGCCCCCTCCATGAAAATCACGACGACATCATAACACCACCGCCTCCGATTTTTACTGTTGGCACTACACACGCTGGCAGATGACGTTCACCGAGCATTCGCCACACCCACACCCTGTCATCGGATCGCCACATTGTGTACCGTGATTCGTCACTCCACACAACGTTTATCCACTGTTCAGCCGTCCAATGTTTATGCTTCTTGCCGGCCGGAGTGGCCGAGCGGTTCTAGGCGCTACAGTCTGGAGCCGCGCGACCGCTACGGTCGCAGGTTCGAATCCTGCCTCGGGCATGGATGTGTGTGATGTCCTTAGGTTAGTTAGGTTTAAGTAGTTCTACGTTCTAGGGGACTGATGACCACAGCAGTTAAGTCCCATAGCGCTCAGAGCCATTTGAACCATTTTTTACGCTTCTTACACCATGCTAGGCGTCGTATGGCATTTACCGGCGTGATGTGTGGCTTATGAAATCCAAGTTTTCTCACCTCCCGCCTAACTGTCATGGCACTTGCAGTGGATCCAGATGCAGTATGGAATTCCAGTGTGATGGTCTGGATTGATGTCTGCCTGTTACACATTACGACCCTCTTCAACTGTTGGTGGTCTCTGTCAGTCAACAGACGAGGTCGGCCTGTACGCTTTTGTGCTGTACGTGTCCCTACACGTTTCTACTTCACTATCACATCGGAAACAGTGGACCTAGGGATGTTTAGGAGTGTGGAAATCTCGCGTACAGACGTAAGACACAAGTGATACCCAATCACCTGACCACATTCGAAGTCTGTTAGTTCCGCGGAGTTCCCCATTCTGCTCTGTCACGATGTCTGATGGCTACTGAGGTGGCTGATATAGAGTACCTGGCAGTAGGTAGCAGCACACGGCACCTAATATGAAAAACGTACGTTTTTGGGGGTTTGCGGATGCTTTTGATCACATAGTGTATATTTAATTATCGTTCGCCCGCATCTCGTGGTCGTGCGCTAGCGTTCTCGCTTCCCACGCCCGGGTTCCCGGGTTCGATTCCCGGCGGGGTCAGGGATTTTCTCTGCTTCGTGATGGCTGGGTGTTGTGTGCTGTCCTTAGGTTAGTTAGGTTTAAGTAGTTCTAAGTTCTAGTGGGACTGATGACCATAGCTGTTAAGTCCCATAGTGCTCAGAGCCAATTATCGTTCATCAGTTGAGTAAATATGACTGTATGTAGTTTCTTTAAAACAACTTGTAAATATTTGTTCCATTACTCTGGGAGCACATCATTTTTGAATTGTTGTTACAAAGATCTTTATAGATAAAATCGATCACAGTACTCAGATGAACCAGTACTGAAAACCATGAACATCGAGTAAAACCTTTCACGACCTCCTTTACGGTTGCGTGCTTTTCCGCATTACACTCATATTTATTAATGAGCATAGTGATAATTACCATATACATTCTATGGTGCTGTAATGCTTCGTCGTAGAGTTGGTAAAAAAATGTCAGAGACTTTTCCATTTCGCGGGTCTTTTTGTTCATTTAAAACTCTGTCTGATTGGTCTTTTAGATGATTATAAATTTCAATTTCTTCCATCATATCCATGATATTACCTTTCTGTAACTTATGTATTTTTTTGCAACGATTCATCAATAAAAGGTATTTCCGGCCGCGTGCAGCCAAGTTGGATGGGCGGTTGTCGCTTATTGTCGTCTGCTCTTTAAAACGTGTTCTGTCTTTCCTTCCTATTTGTCTAGTATAAAATTTTGGGCATTGTTCACAGTTAATTTTGCAGATTCATGATTGAGGAAAAGACTCTTATCTTCGTGGTATATGTCTCAATAATCTTAGATTTTTTGTGCTTCCATAGCTAGCGTATAATTTTATAATCTTGAAACATCGAGTAACTTTGTGGGAAACAATATCTATATTTCTCCATACTAAAATATACGTTTGTTTGTCTGATTAAACTTATTTCATCTATAGGACTAGCGTGTGTCTGATTTTTTTTTTAATAATTCGTCGACTAAAATTTTAAGATAAACGTTATTTATACCAATATTTCGGAGGAGATCTATTTCTTTTTTCAATTTTTTTTTCTTTATCCGGTGGTAAGTTGATCAGTCTGCATATCATAGAATGAAAACATGCAACCTAGTGTGCTCTTGAGTGGTATGATTGGCTGTGTACAATTACGTCTGTTGTCGCTGGTTTACGAAAAATATCGAATGTGAGTTCAGATTTCTTGTTTGAAATTTTTAAACCCATGAAGTTGATGCCCTTATTTTTTTCTCTTTCCACAGTGAAATTAATTCTTTTTGTAAACTGTTGACTTGTGAATGCATGACGTTACTCTCTTCCACTGTGCCATCGAATAGAATTAAAATGTCCTAGACAATCTCGGTAAAGAAGCTTCTAGAGAAAGAGCGACTGCTGCATTATAGGTCTAAAACAAAGCGTAGGGCTAGACATATAGAGATGCTGAATCGAACGCCTTTGGTTGTCTAAACTCCAATGCTTGAAGCCTTCGACGACTACTGTAGCAAAATCTTATAGAAAAATTCATCATAATGCCCAAAGAAAGACTGGTCATATCTCAAGGCCGCCAGTGACACCAAAGTCAAGTCCACACACTCACGGATGACACATTATCTGAAATCAAGGGTAGCAAAGCAAAAATGTATAGGTTGAAAGGAGCAATGTCCCAGTTTAACTCTTGCACGCCTGAATAGACAAGTGATAACAGATATTAGTACCAGTGAAGTTGGTAAACATCTGAACGAAGCTGCAGAGCCCAGTGGCTCCCTATCAGATTGTATACAGAATTTGAGGCTGAGTTAGCACCTCTTTTAACCATACGGTATTGTAGATCCGTCGAGCAAAAAAATGTGGTCAACGGTTGGACGAAATCACAGGACACAGCAGATCTACAGAGACACAGAGACAACGTTTCCTCGTGCGTAAATCGGGCACAGGACGAGCCCAAGTGTTTGATGAACGGAATTTACGTCTCTTACGCAAAGTCATCGGTTCATCGACGGTCTACTGTGAGTCAGGTCGACACTGTTTTTGAATGTGGGGCGTCAAGAACACCGAGACTGTGTGGAGACAAAAGGCTTTAGCAGCCCACGACCGACACCACATTCAGCGCCTTCGCACTACAGTCAGGCTCGCAGTGAATTTTGCCCCTTTTCTTTTTGTTTACGATCGAAATAAGAGTGTGTTGATTACGTATTTACAACGGAAATAAGTTTCCTGGTTTAGGATTACGTCGCGGCTCTGGCAGGTTGTCAGTGTCTGCTGACACCCTCGTTCAAGGATTTCTTTCGTTTCTCCGTTAGGTCCTCTGAGTTCTTGTACATTACGATGCCGTTGGCGTTATTACAATATGTTTCGCTTTATCCTTGTATCCGATTGCTTTTTCAGGTATTCCAAAGTCTTGCACATCTTTTGTGCATTCGTGAAACCATCTCGCTCACCCCCCACCCCAAGTCTTTGCGCTTGTAAAGTCACTAACCCTCTTAGCCAGCCTATCGCGTGTCATTCTGTATATGTGCCCATAGAATATCTATCTTATCTTTCTAACTGATGATGTTGTTGGTTTCATCTTTCTGTACAATTTGTCATTACGTCTCAAGCGCGCCTTTCTATTAACCCATATGTTGCCCACAATTTTCTCAATTTTCTGCGTTCCTTCCTTTTTTTAATAACTGTGCGTTAGGCTTTTAAACTGGCTCCCATGCTAAGTGCCTTATTTTTCTAGAAGTTTTTCACCACATGATAGACCCAATCTAATTTTAAGATCCTGACATTAATTTTTCCTGTTCTGACTAAATCTTCTTTATCACCACACTTAAATGCGACGGCTTGCTGGAAAGTGTTGCTTCAGAATTTCTTGAACATTTCGATATTTTCAATGATCCTATAGATCTATTATTTCAGCTACTACCTTCAGGCAATTGAACTGTGAAGTGTAGGCTTCATGTTGCTACTTAATATATCTACATCAT
>NW_025726060.1:4090148-4182968 GCF_021461395.2 Schistocerca americana
ATTTTGTTTACATACTGAAATATTTATTTTGTTCCTTTCCCATATCATCAAAATCTGTAGCTTTACCATTTTTCAATTTCTTAATGAATTTTTAGGTTTTCAGAGTGATATCAGTAGGATATCAGGACCAGTTAAAATCCTGACAATGGTCTTTCCCGAAGTCACTCATGTGCAATTGTGTATGATACATTCAAGGTCAAGATATAACCTGATACCTGTCACATGTTCTTCAAACATCACCCATGCCTGTAGGACAATGTTGTGACATAAAAATAATAGGACAATTAAGGTCACATATTCACTGTACCAATTCTGGCTCAGAAAATGATCTAAAACAAGGTCACTCTCCCTCAATTGATCTAGACCAATAGGAATACTTAAGAAAGGTGGGAAATCAAGTCCTCCTCCCCTTTTATTTCTGTAGATCAGCTGTGTGAGCCTTGCGATTCTTGGTCAGCTAACCACAGTGAAAGGAATGGCTACCAGGTTTCTTAAAAATAACTTTTCTTTGCCAACAACTTTTTACAATGCATATAATTTTTATTAACAGTTTTTCAGTACAGAGAGATGCTTTAATATAAAACTTAAATTTATATATACACACAAATTATTGTTGTGGGGTTTCAATGTAAATTTTCTGAAAGAGTCTGGTAGATAGAATGACCTTGAAGTATTAATTGCTTCTTTCAATTAGACATCAGTTATTGATTTTGTTTTTACTACTTGGGTAGAAGAGGAAAGCAGCACACTGATAGATAATGTTTTCATATAACAAGGTAATTTTAACCAAATAAAATATTTTCCTGTTAAGAATAGTCTTTCTGATCATGATGCACAGCTAGTTACAGTATCTGATGTAGCTCCATACTGTAATGCAAAACAGTTCTTGAAAATAGTGCATTCAATTAATGATTTAACAGATGCAAATTTTAGGGAAAGCATGCAACAGTTAGATTGGGATGAGGTTACAGAAACCTGATGCTAATTTAAAATTTAACCTGTTTCATGATATGGTTGTGAGTATATTTGAAAACAGTTTTCCTCAGATAAGCCATGGCTTACTAAAGGGGTAAAAAAAATTGTAAATAGGAAAGGGAACTTTATCTTATAGCTAGAAGGAATAATTATTCAGAAAGACTCAAACATTTTAAAAACTACTGCACTGTATTAAGAAAAGTTATTAAAAAGACCAGAAGTATGTGCATTATGTCTGAGATTAGCTTGTTTGATAGTAAAATTAAAACAGTTTGAAATATTCTTAAAAGGTGAACAGGGCAACAAGAGCATTGGAAGACTGTATTTCGATCAAACTCAATGAAAAGTTTGTTAATAAATGTCAGAAGCAGAAAATATTTTAATTATCTTTTTTAAGTGCTGTAGAGAAAATAGAATCCAGCTTTTCATAAGAAATTGCTAGGCTGTATTGAAAGAGGCAATACCTATACAATTTGATAAAACTGAAATTCAACCTACCTATCCTAGTGAAATTACAAACGTAATAGAGTCACTCAAAAGTAAATGCTCACATGGAGTTAGTGGCATTTCTAATAGAGTACTTAAAGCTTGTTCCCAACAGATAATTAGGATTCTCAGCTACAGTAGCTAACTGAAACAGGGCACTTTTCTGGATAGACTGAAATATACCACTGTTAAACCATTGCATAAAAAGGACAGGTCTGATGCTAACAGTTACCACCCAATCTCACTTCTCACAGCTTTATCAAAAATTCTTTAAAATAATGTATTCAAGACTAGCTTCACATATTTGTGGAAATGAAGTACTAACAAATAATGTCAGTTTAGTCTCACAAAGGCTCTTGACAGAAAATGCTATATATGCTTTCACTGGTCAAATATTAAATGCTCTGAATCCAAATGGGATTTTTTGTGGTTTCTCAAAGGTTTTTCACTGTGTGTGTCATGAGATTCTTCTAGATAAGTTCAAGTATTGTGGAATGAGTGGGACAGTGCACAAATGGTTAAATTCATATTTAACTGGAAGAATCTAGAAGGTTGAAATTAACAGTACAGTTACTCTACAAAAATCAGCAGCATTCTCTAACTAGGGAGGTATGAACAATTGTTCTTAATATACAGTGAAGAGGCAAAGAAACTGGTACATCTGCCTAATATCGTGTAGGGCCCCCATGAGCATGTAGAAGTGCCCCACCATGATGTGGTATGGAATCGACTAATGTCTGAAGTAGTGCTGGAGAAAATTGACACCATGAATACTGCAGGGTTGTCCATAAATTTCTAAGTGTAGGAGGGGGTGGAGATCTCTTCTGAGCAGCATGTTGCAAGGCATCTCAGATATGCTCAATAATGTTGATGTTGGGGGAGTCTGGTGGCCAGCTGAAGTGTTTAAACTCAGAAGAGTGTTCCTGGACATGTGGGGTGTAGCATTGTCCTCCTGGAATTGCCAAAGTCTGCCGGAATGCACAATAGACATAAATGGATGCAGGTGATCAGAGAGGATGCTTTGTACATGTCACCTGCCAGAGCTGTATCTAGACGTATCAGGGGTCCCATATCACTCCAACTACATATGCCCCACACCATTACAGATCCTCCACCAGCTTTAACAGTCCCCTGCCAATATGTAGGGTCCATGGATTCATGAGGTTGTGTACATGCCCGTACACATCCATCCCCTCAATACAATTTGAAATAAGACTCGTCTGATCAGGCAACATGTTTCCAGTCATCAACAGCCCAGTGTCGGTGTTGATGGGCCCAGGTGAGGTGTAAAGCTTTGGGTTGTGCAGTCATCAATGGTACACAAATGGGCCTTTGGCTCCGAAAGCTCATATCGATGATGTTCCATTTAATGGTTCACATGCTGATATTTATTGATCACCCAGCATTGAAATCTGCAGCAATTGGTGGAAGGGTAGCACACCTGTGATGTCAAATGATTCTCTTCAGTCATCATTGTTACTGTTCTTCCAGGATTTTTTTCCAGCCACAATGATGATTATAGAGCAGGGTGAAGGTCTGTTGTGTTTTCTGATGAAACCTGGTTCTGTCTCGGTGTCAGTGATATCCTTGTGTTGTTTGGAAGGAGGCCAGCTAAGGACCTGCAACCAACCTGTCTGCATGCGAGACACACTGAATCTACACCTGAAGCTATGGTCTGGGCTATGATTTTGCATGGCAACAGGTGCACTCTATTAGTTATCCTATGCTTCCTGACTACAAATTTGTACGTCAGTCTGGTGGTTCAACCAGTTATGCTGCCATTCATGAATAGCATACTAAGCTGTGTTTTACAACAGGATAATGCTCGTCCACATACCGTTGTTGTAACCCAATATGATCCACAGTGTACTGACATGTTGCCTTGTTATGCTAAATCACTAGATCTGTCTCTAATTGAGCACATATGGGACATCATTGAACAACAAATCCACCATAATCCGCGACTGGCACTAAGTGACCCTGTATTTACCAAACAAGTGCCACAGGCATGGAACTCCATCCCACAAGCTGACATGTGGCATCTGTGCAACACAATGCATGTACACTTGAATTCTTGCATTTAACCTTCTGGTGGTTACACTGGTTTTAATGTATCAGTATGTCACATTTTCAATGACTTATCTCGCACTTACATTAACCTGTGATCTTGTAATGTTAATCACTTCAATATGTTAGCTAGACAAATATATTCCAGAAATATCATTACTTACATTAATTATTTCTTGATGTCGCAATTTCTTTTTTGTCACAGTATATACAGTTCACTTCTGTACATACACGTACATCCACAAAGCTATGACAGACATTATCATGACACAACAGACTGACTTGCTGTTGCAATGCAGTATGCAACTCATGGCCCTCTGACCAAAAGATTAATTGCTGCACCATATGAGGATGTTCATCATCAGGACACAAACACTACTTACTATCAGTGATCGTTAGCCACCATGAGGCTGCATGATGAACACCCTCAGCCCTTCTCTGGGTGGCATCAGCATCTACACAGTATGAGTGCATCCTCGATCTGAGCCCTACAAACTCCACACTCTGCGAGTCATTTGCCTCATGTTTCAGCATTCTGATAACTCTCTTCTTCTGAGGTATTATTCTGTAAGGATTATCAGTCGCAAATCCAGATGTGTCGAACTCCTCAGCATTGCACCTAAATTCTTCATATGGACCATAGTCTGTTAGCCAGTAGATCAAACTGTCTGTAAGTTGACACTAGCGAAGACTACAAAGAAGCCAAGGAAATGGGGTATCTTGTAAAACAAAAAGAAAACTGTATCTGTCAATCCGAAACAGTTCCGATGTTGATGCTATAGCACAAAACAAGAAATACTGCAAAATATTGAAGACTGTAATACGGACATCAAAGCAAATATATTATAAGGAAAAGATAGTCATATCAGATAACAAAATAAAGACAATATGGGATATAGTGAAGGAGGAGACTAGTAGAACCAGACATGAAGAGGGACAAATAGCATTAAGAGTAAATGATACATTGATGACAGACATGTATAGTGTTGCAGAACTTTAAAAAAATTTATAACTGTTACTGACAATATGGGGTTATCAGGGTGTGTAGATGCTGCTATGGAATACCTCAGACCAGACATTTCAAGTAACTTCCATAATATGAATTTGACCCTCACTACCCCAGCAGAAATTATATCCATCATAAAATCTTTAAAATCAAAAAATCTAGTGGGTATGATGAAACATCAGCAAAGTTAATTAAAGAACGTGATTCTGATTTAAGTAAAATATTAAGCTATCTGTGTAACCAGTCATTTATCAGTGGAATATTTCCTGAATGGTGGAAATACGCTGAAGTTCAGCCACTTTTTAAGAAGGGAGATAAAGAAATAGCATCAAATTTCCATCCAATTTGACTTTTTCCAGAATTCTCAAAAATTTTAGAAAAAGTAATGTACAATCGGCTTTATAACCATCTTATCTCAAATAACATACTGTCAAAGTCACAGTTCGGATTTCTAAAGGGTTCTGATATTGAGAAGGCTATCTACACTTACAGTGAGAATGAGCTTAATTCATTAGATAAAAAATTGCAGGCAGCTGGTATTTTCGTGATCTGTCAAAGGCATTTGAGTGTGTAAATCACAATATCCTTGTAAGTGAATTAGAATATTACAGTGTAACAGGAAATGCTGCAAAATGGTTCAAATCTTATATCTCTGGCAGGAAACAAAGGGTTATTAGGAAAGAGACATGTATCAAGCTATCAAGCATCATACAACTGGGATCTAATTACATGTGGGGTCCCACAAGGTTCCTTTTTAGGGCCCTTACTTTTTCTTGTGTATACCAATGACCTTTTATCAGTAACATTACCAGAAGCCAAGTTCATTTTGTTTGCCGATGCTAGAAACATTGCAATAAATAGCAAATCGAGTGTAGTCTTAGAAAGGTTAGGTACTAAAATATTTATCGACATTAATCACTGGTTTCTAGTTAATTCTTTATCACTAAACTTTGAAAAACCACACTACATTCAGTTCAGAACTTGTAAGGGGTGTCCTGCGAGTATATGCCTAACATACGACGACAAGCAGATAGAAGAAGTGGACAGTGTTAAATTCTTGGGATTACAGCTTGATAATAAATTCAACTGGGAGGAGCACACCACAGAACTGCTGAAGCGTCTTAACAAATTTCTATTTGCAATGTGAATTGTGTCAGACATAGGGGATATAAAAATGAAAAAGCTGGCATACTATGCTTACTATCATTCCATAATGTCATATGGGACTATTTTTTGGGGCAGTTCATCAAGCAGGGCTAAAGTTTTCTGGGCACAAAAACGTGCAGTAAGAGTTATATGTGGTGTGAATTCAAGAACGTCCTGCAGAAGCCTGTTTAGGGAACTAGGGATACTAACTACTGCTTCCCAATATATTTATTCCTTACTGAAATTTGTCATTAAACATATATCACTTTTTCAAATCAACAGCTCAATACATGGAATCAGTACTAGAAATAAGAATAATCTTCTCAAGGATTTAAAGTCACTTAATCTTGTACAAAAAGGTGTGCAATATTCAGGAACACACATTTTCAATAACTTGCCAGCAGCCATAAAAAGCTTAACAACCAATGAAATTCAGTTTAAAAGAAGCCTGAAGGATTTATTGGTGGCCAACTCCTTCTACTCCATTGATGAATTTCTCAGTAGAACCAACTGATATATATATATGTTTAGTATAACTTCTACACAATTTCAGTGCAATAATGTGTTCATTGTAAATAAGTGTGTGTGTGTGTGTGTGTGTGAGTGAGTGTGTGTGTGTATGTGTGTGTGTGTGTGTGTGTGTGTGTGTGTGTGCGTGTGTGTGTGTGGTAATGTGTTCATTGTAAATAAGTATTTAGTAGTTGTATTACAAGTGTATTACCTTATAAATAAATAAAAAACTTTTTTTTTATTTTAAATTCAGTGCATTAGTATTTGTAAAATGATTCTTTCATACTGCGTTCATTAAAAAATGACGACCATGCCACTTGGGACCTGTAGAATGGTACATTAGCTTATTTGTTCGAGTTGTAAATATTGTCATGTATTGTAGTTTTTCTGACATGTTCTACATCCTGGAGGACCTCCTCACTGTGAATCAATTGGAATGAAAGTAAATCTAACTTAGTCTAATCTAATCTGGTTTCACAGACATGTAATAGAATCAGAACAGGTGACGTTTGGAGAGGTCAAGAACACACACAGTGGTACAGACAGTCTTCATGAACTCTACCGAAACCTTAGCCATCTCCACAGTGATTAGACCTTCACTGAAGATTGCGACCCACTTAAAATTTTGCCTGGGAAAGTAATCTCGTGCACCATAACGCCCATACCACCGGTAAACTAAATCAATATCGCGACAGTTTCTAACATTCTCTATGCTTTTGCCGAAAGCTGAATTATATATTTCTAAAGCCTTTTTCGAAATAACATGTCATGAGAGTCCCCTGATCAGTGTTTAAATCAATATATTCCTTCAACCAGGGACGCTGTTAGAAGGAAATGCTGTGGGTGATTCTAAAAAGTTGCATTCCTAACATGAGACACTGGTGAAATCTTAGGTAGTGCAGAATGTATCGGTCGTTCTGAAAGTAATGCCTCCTATTTTTATTCACGGAAACCACAGGAGATACATAAATCACAACAGCACAGCTAAACAGAGTAATATTTCAGCTGCAGACTGTCATTTTTGCACACAGTCACCAACTTTCGTTATGCACTTTTGGCAACAATGAACCAATGTCTGCATGCCGCATTTGTAAAAATTGGAACCAGCTGAGGCTAACCATTTCCTTACAGCTCTGAGAAGAGCATCTGAGCATTGAAAATGTTGTTCAGGTAGTCCATCTTTCAGAAGTCCAAAGGGATGGAAGTCTCAATGTGCTAAATCAGGACTGTACAGTGGATGTAGTAAGACAGTCCAGTCGAATTTTGCAATGAGTTGCATGGTCGTAAAACTGGTGTGAGGCTTGGCGTTATCATGTTGCAGGTGAAAGTTGGCCTTCTTCTCTGGTTTTACCCTGGAAATTCGGGCTTTCAGCTTAGTCAGTGTTGTCTTGTAGCGTGCTGAATTGACAGTTGCTCCAGTCTCCAGGAGATTCAAAAGAACCATACCCTGGATATTCCAGAAGACTGTGCACATCACTTTGCCTGCGGACAGCTGTGTCTTAAGTTTCTCCTTTGACAGAGAATTCGCATGTTGCCATTCCTTGGACTGTCTTTTGGATTCCGGCTCGTAGTGGTGACACTATGTCTCATCTCCGGTGATGGTGCCATTCAGAAAATTGTCACCTTCAGCTTCATATTGGTCCCGAATGGCCCGACAAATTTCCATTTGATGAGTTTTTTGTTCTTCTGTAACCATCTGCAGGACCCATCTCCCACAGACTTTGCGAGAACCAAGATGTTACAACATTGTTTCCAAGGCATTACAGCCGACATTCAGCTTTGCACACAAGTCTGTGGGCGTTATCCTCCGATCAGCAAGGATGAGTTGATCCAGACGCTCTTCATTGCGAGGGATGACAGCGGTGCAGGGTCGACGGGGCTGTGACTTGTCATACACACTCTTTTTACTACCTTGAAAGTGCCGTATCCAACGCCTCACACTGCTCGACCTGTAGTATCGTCTCCATCCACCTTTAGCAAGCATCGATGGATTTCAATCGGAGCAGTTTCTTCAGCAGTGAGGAATTCAGTCACACATCGCTCTTTTACATGCGCGTCCATATCAGACACCAGTTTGGAACACTCATCTGCTAGCGTCAACCATCGCAGAACAACGGAAATACCTGCAAATGAAAGAGGAAGGTTCAACCATTAGCACTACACCAACGACATCGGGCGCGGACATCCGAAGTCATCACAAAAAATAGGAGGCATTACTTTCGGAATGACCCTTGTATGATCCATGTGGTGGAGTGTATAGATAGCTTAACTGCACAGGTATAGGAGACTGTCTGGTATACTTTGGTGCATATGTCCAACAATTAATCCGAATGGACGTGCTACACAGTCATCTATCTATCAGTCTACGCTTGCATATAGCAGTGACGTCTCAGTCGAGAAATTCGTATAATCTGCGAAAGTTGTGCGAGTAAATATACGTTGGAAATGTGTAGCATAAGGCTTGAATGTACTAACACAAATTCAACTGACAAGCTCAAAATTGACCATCCGGAAAAGAACACTGTGGAAGTATGAAAGAGACGAAGAAATGGTCGGCCCCGCCCAGTCGTTAAGTGTGACAGGTTTGTTAAATAGAAGTCTGTCCTCGATTCTGATTGACTGGAAGACTTATATGTTAAATCATTTCATGGAAGTGGCGAAGTTGAGAAACCTCGGGGGGGGGGGGGGGGGGGGGGGGGGAGAGATATCTGAGGGTGAGGTGATGTTTTCATAGAAGTTAGCTAGACCCTCCAAGATACTGCTTCTACAAAAAGCGTGTTAGTTCCTCCTGATCTGGCATACGCCGATTATCGTGCAGAAATGTGCGTAACATAAATAAAAGACATGAGGGGTTTTTAATTGTAATTAAACCCTTTATTCCTCAATAAATATGTGATAACATCGATGTGGCGGGAGAGTTTTGCTACTGGGCCGTGTGAAACGATAGTCAGCTGTTGTGAGTATGGACGTACCATAATTTTTCTGATACTATACACCTGTTGTTGTTGTTGTTGTGGTCTTCAGTCCTGAGACTGGTTTGATGCAGCTCTCCATGCTACTCTATCCTGTGCAAGCTTCTTCATCTCAAAGTACCTACTGCAACCTACATCCTGCTCAATCTTTTTAGTGTATTCATCTCTTGGTCTCCCTCTACGATTTTTACCCTCCACACTGCCCTCCAAAACTAAATTGGTGATCCCTTGATGCCTCAACACATGTCCTACCAATCGATCCCTACTTCTAGTTAACTTGTGCCACAGACTTCTCTTCTCCCCAATCCTATTCAATACTTCCTCATTAGTTATGTGATCTACCCATCTATCTTCAGCATTCTTCTGTCGCACCACACTTCAAAAGCTTCTATTCTCTTCTTGTCCAAACTATTTATCGTCCATGTTTCACTTCCATACATGGCTACACTCGATACAAATACTTTCAGAAACGACTTCCTGACACTTAAATCTATACTCGATGTTAACAAATTTCTCTTCTTCAGAAACGCTTTCCTTGCCATTGCCAGGCTACATTTTATATCCTCTCTACTTCGACCATCTTCAGTTATTTTGCTCCCCAAATAGCAAAATTCCTTTACTACTTTAAGTGTCTCATTTCCTAATCTAATTCCCTCAGCATCACCCGATTTAATTCGACTACATTCCATTATCCTCGTTAAATGGTAATTGGAAATCTTATGCTGTTGGAGTGTAACGTTACCGTGGTTAGTGTTCCGCGGGCCGGAGTGGCCGTGCGGTTCTAGGCACTACAGTCTGGAACCGAGCGACCGCTACGGTCGCAGGTTCGAATCCTGCCTCGGGCATGGATGTGTGTGATTTCCTTAGGTTAGTTAGGTTTAATTAGTTCTAAGTTATAGGCAGACGTGGGTGGAACTATGTCTGGTCGTAAGGGACACAGTTGTGTTTTTTAATAGGTCACTTATAAAGGGAAGCTGACATTAAATACAACTGCTTCAATGAATTTTCTATCGCAGAACAGCGAACCCAAGCGGAGGCTTCTATAGTGGGTAGCAGGAGATGCAGTACTTGCAGGAGCCCATTTTAGAAAAAAGGAAATAAAACTCCACGTGTGTCTCTTCTTTGTTCTGCAGAGTGAGCCGCTGCAGCATCTTAATCGAGGTTCTTGGGCACCTGGGTGTTTGAGAAGTGTTTGCATTGCTGCATTTCCTTCTGACATTGTTGCTGGGTTGAGAAATTCAGTGGTAGTGTCGTCGATTTTGGTGTATTTGCTGCTGCTTTTATATCTACATTTACTGCAAGTAGCAAAGGTCTGTTTGGAATCATTGATTGCTGAAGTGCGGTTTTTTAATTAATATATATAGATGGAGCAGTCGGAGTATATTTGATAGATAGAGTGGGATAGTTAGAGATATGCATACATTTCTATATAGTTATATTAGGTGTGAGCTATTGGGATGAAACTTAAGAGCTAGTGATGATGACGACGCTTTTCCTAACAACAATTTTGCGCTGTGGAAGGCTGGTGGACACGGACAGCCTGGTGTTGATGGGGATGAGTTATCGATATGTTGATGGTGCATCATGACTTACATACTATGGTGCTGTGGGAGTGTTCTTAATTCTAGTGATGATGGGGATGAGTGATGCCCTTTACAATTTTGCTTCTGAGACAGACGTGTGGGCGTTCGACCGTCCGGTTTGTGGGGCCTGGATTGTATTATTTGCATGTGCGTTCTTATTTACTAAGTTGGTATGGGTGCGTCCTTAAATGTAGGGATGTGATTGTGGGGGGGGGGGGGGGGGGGGGGGGGTGAGGTTGCTTAGATGCTAGTCTGTGGGGCCTGGGTCTTATCGCTAGTGGAGGGAACTGGGTTGGTGGCTTGTTACACTGGGGGTGAGCAGCTATGTTGATCGGCTGCATGGTAGCTAATCCTAAGGGAGGGGTGTTGTTGGTATCTGACGTGATTCCGGGGCTTATGAGTTAGTGGAGGAATTTGTGGTGTGATCGGATGCGTTTGTGGGTGGGCAGCCGGTTGGCTGGCTGCTTAGTATTTAATTCTAAGGGGGGTTGGTTGTTTGGACAGGGTTGAGCTAATTAAGTCTGGGTTATCTGTATTACCACATTCATACACTCATTCATACGGTGACTTGATGCCTCGTTTTTCATTCACGCAGGAGGTCCGGCCATCTGGTCATGGCCAGTCGGTGAACCCGCTGTCCTAGTTGCTGGATGAGCGGGTTTGGTGAGTCCCTCGTTTTCTCGTAGAATATGGTTGCAGTCTGCCGAATCCTGGTGGTGAGTAGCTGCACGTCTGCCATCAGGTGTACCTCTGCTGTGGAAAATCGGTGTGGGAGGTGCAGCTCTCTCTTCAGGGCACGGCTCTGCACAGTCTGTAATTTCTTGAGGTGTGTGGGAGCAGCGTTACCCCACACAACCGCGGCATACTCCAGTATAGGGCGCACATGTGCGAGGTAGATGATGACTCCCAGTTGTGGTGGTAGCGTCGAGGTCTCATTCAATATTGGGTAGAGGGCTTGTAGTCGTCCATAGGCTTTCTTCCGAGTGTCCACTATGTGCGGTTTCCAAGTGAGGTACCGATCCAACGTTATCCCCAGATATTTCGCCGTCCTGGACCATGGTACTGGTGTACCCCTTACTTCTACTTGTTGGTAATTTCTGGGGATATGCTTGCGGCATATTGTGATGGCCTGTGTTTTTGCCGCATTGAACGAGAGGCGCCATTTTGTGGCCCATGATGTCAGTTCGTCACAGGCATTCTGTAGTCTTCTTTGTAGGTGTCCTGCATTGGTGCTGGGTGAGTACAGGGCAGTGTCGTCTGCATTCAAGACTAGGTGGACTCGGTCTATCGTTGGGGTGTCGGCTGTGTATAGTTTGTATAGCAGAGGCCCCAGGACTCTGCCCTGCGGTACTCCAGCATTGATAGGTCGTACGGTGGAGGTCCCCTCCTGCGCCCTTACGTGGAAGGTTCTTCCCTCGATGTAGCTCTTCAGCAGTGTGACGTGTGACATGGGTACCCCCTGCGTGAGCAGCTTGTACAAGAGGCCCTCGTGCCACACTGTGTCGAAGGCTGCCACGACATCGAGGAATATCGCTGCGAAGTATTCACGTCTCTCCCTGGCATCGAGGGCTTCCTCGACAAGTCGTAATAATTGTTGGGTGGTGGAGTGACCGCTTCTAAACCCGAACTGGACGTCTGGCAGGATTCTCTCATCCTGTACATGTTTTAGCAGTTTTTTTAGCATATATTCTTTCGAATATTTTGGACACTGCGGGCAACAGGCTGATTGGCCTGTAGCTTTCTGGCTGCTTGTGGTCTTTCCCTGGTTTTGGGATCGCTATGATCTCAGCGTGCTTCCAGCCCTTCGGGTAGCTGCCTGTGTTTATTATGTTGTTGAAGGCTGCTGTCAATAGTGGAATGGCTGTCGGTGGCATTTGCTTGATTAGCATATTTGTGAGTAGGTCGGGTCCACTTGCTTTCTTTGTGTTGATCCAGCGTATTTGTGCTGCGACTTCCTCTTCCGATATGCCCTCTATGTGGTCTAGTTCATCTCGGTGGGCTAGGAAGGCCGGCAATCGTTGGGCTACTGTATCTATGTGTGCCTGGTCGACTGGTTGGTCGATGGGCCGGAATTTGCTTGCAAACACGTCCGCTAGTGCGTTCGCCTTAGCGTCCGGATCGCAGATTGTATCGTTCCCGACTGTGACGGGTGGTAAGCGGCTCGTGTGGTTTAGGATGTGTTTCACTGTCTTCCAGGCTGACTGGTCCTGGAGGTTTAGCATTGCTACTTTGTCTGTCCACTCTTTGTTTCTGTGGTGTTGTACTGCTGCCTTGATTTCTCTTTGGAGTCTATTCACTTCCCGCTTGGTGGCGGGGAGTCTTGTTGCATGCCATTCCCTGTTCAGCCTGTTTTTCCTTGTGATTAGTAGAAGCACTTCCTGTGGTAACTGCCTGTGGTTGTCTCTTGGTCGCTGCTGTCTTTGTGGGACTGCTGCTGCTGCTGCTTCTAGTGCGTGTGTCGTGATGTGCATTAGTGTGGCCTCCGTTCCTGTCGTTTCTGGGTCTGGGATCGTACTTAGAGTCTCTTCCAGGGTCTCTCGGTATGTTTGCCAGTTAATCCCGCTGATGTTTACACCCCTGTGCTGCTTTTCTGTTCCGTGCAGTTCAATGTCAAACACGACGGGAACATGGTCGGAGGACAGTGCGCAGAGTGGAGTGGCTGATGCGTCTAGCTGTAGACCCTTCACTACAGCGAAGTCTATGACATCTGGTTGCCCTCTGCTTCTTGGGTAGATAGTGGGCTCAAAGGGGGCTATCACGTTGGCGTTGTTTCGGATCACAGTTCTGTGCAGTCTTCTTCCACTCACGCTTGTTAGGCGACTGTTCCAGCTGACATGCTTCGCGTTAAAATCTCCCGCGAGGAACACATTCCCCGGGATCGTGAGGAGCTCGTCGAAGTCCTGCAGGTCAAGGTTTCCTGCGGGTGGTCTGTATAGCGATATAAAGTTTATTGTCCCTCGAGTTGTCTTGACAGCTACTCCGGTGGCTTCTGTTGTTGTCAGTTGCGGAAGGTTGATGGGGTGTTGTTGTAGTGATGTTCTCACGTACACTGCGGTTCCCCCTCCAGCAGTCTGCCTGTCGGTGCGATAGCAATTGAAGTTTGCCGCCTTAACGTTGATTCCAGGTTTCAGGCTGGTTTCCTGCACTAGGCAGATGTCCACTCTCTCCTTGTGCAGGAATTGCCTGAATTCCCCCTGCTGGTCAAACAGCTTGCGCCCAGCATTCCAGGTGACGACGGTTAGTCCTTGGCATTGTGCAGCTATTATATTCTGTTGGGAGCATTGGTCATTGCCCCTAGGGCTATGTTCCTGGTCATAACCTCCATGGCGAATGCAACTGCGGCTGCGACTGCTTCTTTGAGCATGCGCATGGTGACTGGGCTGTTGTCTTCTGGCGGTGTCGGTTGAACTGTTGTCTGCATGTGGGTTGCCTTGGTTGTCGTCGGGGGAGGTGGCGCAGGTCGGTGCGGGATGTTTCGTTGCCGGGTGTCTCTCGTTGCTGCGTTCGCGTATGTGACTCCTGGTCTCCGGTTTGCTGCTGGGCGCTTTTGCCTGACAATGTGAGCCTTTACGACTTCACACCCCATGTAGTTTGCGGGGTGTTGCTTGTGACAGCAGGCACATGTGGGCGGCGCGTCTTTTTCCTTTTGGCATTCTGTGGCTGGGTGGTTTCATCTGTGGCTGGGTTTAGAGTGAGCACCAGGTACCTCGCTTTGTTCTATGATCCACGTGCTCCTGGCGAGGGATCAGGGCTTTCGGCTGCTTGCGACTGCTACGGTTGCAGGTTCGAACCCTGCCTCAGGCATGGATGTGTATGATGTCCTTAGGTTAGTTAGGTTTAAGCTGTTCTAAGTTCTGGGGGACTGATGACCACGGCAGTTAAGTCCCATAGTGCCCAGAGCCATTTGGCTTCGGCTGCTGTGTGGCTGGCACGTCTGCTTGCATCGGGCTACGCCAGTGGCCGGTTCTTCCAGCCAGTTTTTTTTTGCATTTCGTAAACACCACCATGATATACAATTGCTTTGGTAAAGTGGAATCTGCCATAGTGTACAGACAATATCCTCTTGAATTATAGATTGTTGTGCAACCGAAAAATGATAGAGTTTTTTCCGACATGTGAATAGATTGCGTGAAACAGGCTGTTCTGTGATGACTAAACTGCTTACAAAACTACAACGTAGTAATCTGCTGCTATTGCAAATTATGGTCTGCTGGGTATGGTCTTATTCTTCAAGTACAGATGACAAAAACTTTATGCACAAGTCGATAGAGGCGAGTTATGGAGCAAATGTGTCCGAAGTCAGAACACAGACGATATTTGTTTTCCATGTATCGGTGAAATCTTGTAGGGCTCTGCTAGGAGATGTTAGGAAGTTCTATTATAAAGCATGCTCAGACGACTTGTTTTTTGTGTGTGGTAAACGCCACCATGTTATACCACTGTATTTGTAAAACAGGATCTGCCAGAGTGTAAAAACAAATCCTTTTGAATTATAGCTTGTTGTTGCCAAACGTAAAATGATAGTGTCTTTTCCGACATGTGGACAGATAGCGTGAAAGGCTGTATTCTGTAACGTTACTTCATGCGTCTCAAATTTTTGTAATAACCACGTGTACGACAATTTATTTACATATACTGACCTGAATGTCAGAGACGCTCTAAAACCATGCTGTAATTTTGTCTATCAACCTGAAAGAAATCGGTTAACACGGATGTTTCATTAGACAGTACTATTTTTCTTAGGTGTTTAATGTTCTAACTTTTTCTGTACTCTGATGAAAATTTCGAAATAAAGAGTACATTCTGCAGTGATTGATAGTTTTCAGAGCAACACAGTGGAAGTTTTTTATATGGAAGATGTGAGATAAGTTAATACATCTGTCAGATGTATAACTATAGAGTTCCAGCCTCTGTAGTTTGCTCATATGTATTCAACAGCAATGCTGTAGTTTATTCACTTTGTTGGACGTCACAAAATAACAGGAGGTGGGGAGAGGAAGAGAGATGTGAATTGTATTCTGGAGTCGAACGTAAAGACGACTGTATAGATCCTGTTCTATACTGATAATTCAGTTGTCTGAAATGAGTGTAATACCCTCATGCATGAGGAATGCTAGTAATATATCTATGAGGCTTATGCAAAAAAAAAACACATTTTTTAAAAACTCTCTAATATAAAACAAAAATTTTAGTTATATTTTTTCCTCCATCTAAAAATTTATCTATATTGAAGAACGAAATTTTCATTTAATAAAAAAAAATGAATTTATTTAAAACACAAATTTAAAAATACAAATTTTCCAAAATTTATTCAAACGCTACAACATGAACTGATTTATACTTATTTTCGTTTTTACCTCAATAAATAAAATGTGATCCAATAATTTTCTGTGATTTATCATTGTCTTCTGAAAATATGTTAGTATAATGATACGGATGATTTATATATATATATATATATATATATATATATATATATATATATATATATATATATATATATATATATATACCCTCCGCGCTGCCCTCCAATACTATATTGGTGATCCCTTGATGCCTCAGAATGTGGCCTACCAACCGATCCATTCTTCTAGTCAAGTTGTGCCACAAATTTCTCTTCTCCCCAATTTTAGTCAATACCTCCTCGTTAGTTATGTCATCTACCCATCTAATCTTCAGCATTCTTCTGTAGCACCACATTTTGAAAGCTTCTATTCTCTTTTCATCTAAACTATTTATCGTTGACGTTTCACTTCCACTTTTCCAAAATTTATTCAAACGCTACAACATGAACTGATTTATACTTATTTTCGTTTTTACCTCAATAAATAAAATGTGATCCAATAATTTTCTGTGATTTATCATTGTCTTCTGAAAATATGTTAGTATAATGATACGCACATCCGTGCCCGAGGCAGGATTCGAACCTGCGACTGTAGCAGTCATGTGGTTCCGGACTGAGGCGCCTAGAATCGCTCGGCCACCGCGGCAGGCAGGGCAGAAAAGACTTCCTGACACTTAAATCTACACTCGATGTTAACAAATTTCTCTTCCTCATAAACGCTTTCCTTGCCATTGACAGTCTACATTTTATATCCTCTCTACTTCGACCATCATCAGTAATTTTGCTCCCCAAATAGCAAAACTCATTTACTACTTCAAGTGTCTCATTTCCTAATCTAATTCCCGCAGCATCACCCAATTTAATTCGACTACATTCCATTATCCTTGTTTTGCTTTTGTTGGTGTTCATCTTTTGTCCTCCTTTCAAGACACTATCCATTCCGTTCAACTGCTCTTCCAAGTCCTTTGCTGTCTCTGACAGAATTACGATGACATCAGCAAACCTCAAAGTTTTTATTTCTTCTCCATGGATTTTAATTCCTACTTCGAATTTTTATTTTGTTTCCTTTACTGCTTGCTCAGTATACAGATTGAATAACATCGCGATAGGCTACAACCATGTCTCACTCCCTTCCCAACCACTGATTCCCTTTCATGCCCCTCGACTCTTATAACTGCCATCTGGTTTCTGTAAAAAATGTAAATAGCCTTTCGCTCCCTGTATTTTACCCCTACCACCTTCAGAATTTGAAAGAGTGTATTCCAGTCAACATTGTCAAAAGCTTTCTCTAAGTCTACAAATGCTAGAAACGTAGGTTTGACTTTCCTTAATCTATTTTCTAAGACAAGTCGTTGTATTGCCTCACGTGTTCCAACATTTCTACGGAATCCAAACTGATCTTCCCCAAGGTCAGCTTCTACCAGTTTTTCCATTCGTCTGTAAAGAATTCATGTTAGTATTTTGCAGCTGTGGCTTATTAAACTGATAGTTCGGTAATTTTCACATCTGTCAACACCTGCTTTCTTTGGGATTGGAATTATTGTATTCTTCTTGAAGCCTGAGGGTATTTCGCCTGTGTCATACATGTTGCTCACCAGATGGTATAGTTTTGTCAGTGCTGACTCTCCCAAGGCTGTCAGTAGTTCTAATGGCATGTTGTTTACTCCTGGGGCCTTGTTTCGACTTAGGTCTTCCAGTGCTCTGTCAAACTCTTCACGCATTATCATATCTCCCATTTCATCTTCATCTACATCCTCTTCTATTTCCATAATATTGTCCACAAAAATATCGTATTTGTATAGACTCTCTATATACTCTTTCCATCTTTCTACTTACCCCTCTTTGCTTAGAACTGGTTTTCCATCTGAGCTTTTGATATTCATGCAAATGGTTCTCTTTTCTCCAAAGGCCTCTTTAATTTTCCTGTAGGAAGTAGCTATCTTACCCCCTAGTGATATACGCTTCTACATCCTTACATTTGTCCTCTAGCCATCCCTGCTTAGCCATTCTGCACGTCTTGTCGATCTCATTTTTGAGACGTTTGTATTCCTTTTTGCCTGCTTCATTTACTGCATTTTTGTGTTTTCTCCTTTCATCAATTAAATTCAGTCTATTTTCTGTTACTCAAGGATTTTTATTAGCCCTCGGCTTTTTACCTACTAGATCCTCTGCTGCCTTCACTATTTCATCTCTCAAAGCTACCCATTCTTTTTTTACTGTATTTCTTTCCCCCATTCTTGTCAATCGTTCCCTAATGCTTTCCCTGAAACTCTGTACAACCTCTGGTTCTGTCAGTTTTTCCAGGTCCAATCTCCTTAAATTCCCACCTTTTTGCAGTTTCTTCAGCGCCAGAGTCCACATCTACCCCTCGAAATGTCTTACAATCTAAAACTTCGTTCCTGAATCTCTGTCTTACCAATATATAACCTATCTGAAACCTGTCAGTATTTCCAGACTTCTTCCATGTATACAACCTTCTTTTATGATTCTTGAACTTCCATGTATACAACCTTCTTTCATGATTCTTGAACCAAGTGTTAGCTATGATTAAGTTCTGCTGTGTGCAAAATTCTACAAGGCGACTTCCTCTTTCATTCCTTACCCCCATTCCATATTCACCTAGTACGTTTCCTTCTCTTCCTTTTCATACTATCGAATTCCAGCCACCCATGACTATTAAATTTTCGTCTTCCTTCACTATCTGAATAATTTCTTTTATCTCATCGCACATTTCATCAATCTCTTCGTCATCTGCGAAGCTAGTTGTCGTATAAACTTGTGTTCCTTTGGTAGGCGTGGTCTTCGTGTCTCTTGGCCACAATAATGCATTCATTATGCTGTTTGTAGTAGCTTACCTGCATTCCTATTTTTTAAATTCATTATTAAACCCACTCCTGCATTATCCCTATTTGATTTTGTATTTATAACCTTGTATTCACCTGACCAGAAGTCTTGTTCCTCCTGCCACCGAACTTCACTAATTCCCACTATATCTAACTTTAACCTATCCATTTCCCTTTTCAAATTTTCTAACCTACCTGCCCGATTAAGGGATCTGACATTCCACGCTCCCAGCCATAGGACGCCAGTTTTCTTTCTTCTGATAGCAACGTCCTCCTGAGTAGTCCCCGCCGGAGATCCGAATGGGGGACTATTTTACCTCCGGAATATTTTACCCAAGAGGACGCCATCATCATTTAACCATACAGTAAAGCTGCACGCCCTCGGGAAAAATTACTGCTGTAGTTTCCCCTTGCAGCACAGTAAGGCTGTTTTGGTTAGTGTTACTAGGCCAGATCAGTCAATCATCCAGACTGTTGCCCCTGCAACTACTGAATAGGCTGCTGCTCCTCTTCAGAAACCACACGGTTGTCTGGCCTCTCAACAGATACCCCTCCGTTGTGGTTGCACATACGGTACGTCTATCTGTGTCGTTGAGGCACGTAAGCCTCCCCACCAACGGCAAGGTCCATGGTTCATGGGGTGGGGGGTACGTCTGTATGGTTTAATTTAGTATAAAATTTTGTGAATGCAGTGATATTATTTAATCTTGTGTTTCATTCATGTTGCAAGCAATTGTTCCAATTAAACAGTGTCTTGGAAAGGCTGAAGTTCCGTGTTACAAATTATATTAAGATCCAGTACAAAGCTCTGGAATTATACAAACTACGAATTCCGATATTTTTAGAAAAGTCATGGTCAATTAACAATGAATGAACATTACGCAAAAAGCCTTTGTCAAGCGCGAAAAAAGTGTAGAAACTGACCACATACTATTATTATTAATTATTATTATTTGCTTGTTCTTCAATATACTTAAACCAGATAGGAAAAGCTGCGATAAATCAAACTGGTATCTTCGTGTCTGGACCATTTACTGTATTTGCTACATTGTTTTTCTTTGTTGCGTGGATAATAGGATCATATCTGACGAGCCATTGCCACTGAATATTTGTAAAAACCAAACAAAAAGACGAACCAGTGAAATTGTTGATGGAATCTGAAATCCACACTGCATATTTGGATCCTAGGTAAGACATCACATTTTTACATCAGCACACTAGTCCAAGCTCTTTCAGTAATTGTAGCTTGTTAGTAGTTTTGACAAAATTTTCCATAACCGTAGCAGTCATTTTTGCGCAAGGCTCCGTATTTCAGATTATTTTTGTCGTATAGTTTCTTACAACAACACAGTCATACCATTCCACAAAATGGCCAACTTGTGTCATGTGCGACGCAAAATGGCATGCAGCAATGAATGTTAATTTGTTCACCATTAATTGTAATTCTTGCTCAGTTAAGCCAACATTGTTGCCATACTAAATTAATTTCATGAATTAATTCTCAAACATGTTTAAGGATTTTTCTTGCAATATACATTACGTGTAGCATGGTGGTAATGCGTGAACAGTTATCAGAAATGGAAAATGTCAGAAAACAGATGCAAACCGAATCCAACTCAGAGATTGGACAAAACATTGACAATGACTCAGCAGGTAACATGCCTAGGGACGGAAATTTCGTAAATAGACCGACCACCAGTCAAATAGCTAAATTCAGTTCAGAGCCCATTCTTGTACGTGACGTCATGCCAAACGACGTAGCGGGGGCAGAGCAGTCTCAGTTTACAAATATGGTCAGCATGTCTAACACTGTTATCAAGCAAATGACTGAAAACAAAAATCAAATGACTCAAAACAAAAAAGACATTGACGAACACATGACAGTTTTAAAAACGTGACATAATGAGATTAAGCTGAATTAAGAGCACTAAAAAGTTGTGGTGATGCTTTGTGTGAAAGAGTAGACAAGATTAACATAAGACTAAGCGGCCAAGTGTCCAAACTTGACTCAAAATTTTCCGAATTGAACTTACAGCAGGAAAAAACCAGAAAATAGGTAAAAGATATTAATATTGTTGTCAAACATTTAAACGCTACATGCGAAGCTGTTCCCACTCAAGTGAAATCTTATCCATCAGTTCATGACTCAATAAAAACACGCATTACTGTAATTGAAGGCAAAGTTAACACTATGTATAAACAAGTTACAGACAAACTGCAATTGCACACTGACAATCATTTTGCCAACACTAATAAAGAATTTTATGACTGGGTTGATCAGAAACATAAATATTTTGACCAATGTGTAGAGGAAAAATTACCATCAGTTGTGCACGACACCGTAGCCTAATTTGTTAAAAATTATAAAGATGTCATAGCTGAGGCAGCTCAGTCCAACGCAGCATGACAGAAACAACTAAGCGATGACATACGATCGGAGTGCAGTAATACTAATAAACACAGTGCTCGCTTTGGTACTGAAAACATATGTATGACACCTATTCCCCGTACAAAACACACACCTCACAGCAACGACTGTAGACACCCGTACACATGGCACCTAATTACGATAGCGACATTTATCGGCAGTACATTCCTTTCCATTAACCAGCCAATCACTACAATAATTAGAGTGAAAGCAATCGACATTACAGTGTGAAAGAAGAAGAAAGTCTGATTAAACATCGGTAATTTCAACCTTCCATCCCAGAAAACATAGTGTACATCCTGCAATTTTATGAAAGCATTTAGAAATGCGTTCCCAAGAGCATGGAGTGACCGAAAGTGAATGTCTTACGTTGTAGGTTACGTCCAGGGTGACGCAGCTGTCTGGGCATATAATGTAGCTGAGAGATGCATGACATATCAACAATTTGAAATAGCTCTCTTGGCCAAATTTTGGTCGCAGTTGGTACAAGAACATCTACGGAAACACATTGTGGAACCAGAGCCCTACAATGCTAAACATGGCAATTTTCGGCGGTATTTTGAGAAATATTTGAATATGGACCACTTTCTCGATGAACCTGTAGCTACGCACGATATATTCTGTGGATTGATAGCCAGATTACCTTCAAACATCCCCTTAGAAAAATGAAGAGTAACAATGCAGGTAAACCTCTTATGTTATCTGATTTTCAAATAGCTGAGCAAAACTGAACATACTCAGACATTTCTCTCTTTACTTCTTCTGATCAACAGTAAACTGACACACTTTTTTAGCGCAACGCAATCTGACTTTCAATAATCCCTACAAAAGAATGGCCCTGACTAGCAATAACCTATACCTTTCATGAATCACTTACCTCACAAAAATCTTCGTTACTCCAACTACTGCAATACAGTGTGCACCAATACTGCCAGCTAAATAAAAGATTCTAACTACTGAACACGCTAACTACTGATAGGCATAGTTAGCAAATGAAAGATTTTGATGCAGAACAAACAATGTATTTACCTTAATAGTGTTCAAAAGTCATTTTATATATATATATATATATATATATATATATATATATATATGTCTGCTTGTGTCTGTATGTGTGGATGGATATGTGCGTGTGTGCGAGTGTATACCTGTCCTTTTTTCCCCCTAAGGTAAGTCTTTCCGCTCCTGGGATTGGAATGACTCCTTACCCTCTCCTTTAAAACCCACTTCCTTTCGTCTTCCCCTCTCCTTCCCTCTTTCCTGATGAGGCAACAGTTTGTTGCGAAAGCTTGAATTTTGTGTGTATGTTTGTGTTTGTGTGTGTCTATCGACCTATATATATATAAAAAGCGCTGGCAGGTCGATAGACACACAAACACAAACATACACACAAAATTCAAGCTTTCGCAACAAACTGTTGCCTCATCAGGAAAGAGGGAAGGAGAGGGGAAGACGAAAGGAAGTGGGTTTTAAAGGAGAGGGTAAGGAGTCATTCCAATCCCAGGGGCTCTCAGAACTCTGTCATCTCTCTCCCCACATCCACTACTGCTGGCGACCCACCTCCAACTGCACAATGCTACACGCTGTTCACATCCAACTCCCCATCACTACAATAGCGAATATTCCAACAATGCCAACCATCCACAGACTGCACACAGCACAACCAGTGAGTTTCATACAGAGCGCTATGTGGTGTTACCAACATAAAAATCTAAACAGCCTACTTACATAGCTCCCATGCTCCCCACCAAAAATTTTACAAATTGTTTTGGGCAGTGCCCAATACTTATTTGCTAAAAATTTTTATATCAACGCTAACAAGTATATCAAATGCACACACTTATCGATACAATGTTGGTCAAAAGCAAAAACGTTCTCACAGTCCATAAAGACAGTCCTGATCATTCATCACAGTAGTAATTGCAGTTTTTTTCTCAAATTCTGAGCAGTAAAAGAAATTGCACACGGAAGTAGTGGATTTCCATGCAGTCTTTAAGAAGTAGTGTTGTCCTTCCAATGGAAGGACAGTGCTGACTCTTGACATGCAGACAGGTAATGGGTCACAACACAGCAAACCCACAGCAGAATCAGTCGAAGTTTTGAAGAATATTGGTAAGTAGATTATCACAGAGCAGACCCACTGTAGTCCTGGTAGAGATTATGGTATTGGTGAGCCACCAGAGGTGCAGACCCACTGCAGTCCTTGTAGAGGTAATGGTATTGGTGGGCCATTAAATGTGCAGACCCGATGTAGTCCTTGTAGAGATAATGGTATTGGTGGGCCATTGAAAGTACAGACCCCCAGCAGCCATCTGTTGCGACTGTGGGGGTGCACAATCACCATTGAAGAGTCTTGCGGACAATATAGCAAGTCCATGAACCACCAATTGTGCAATCACAAAAAAAATTTTTGAAATGTTCTTAAAACCAGCAATGCTGGTAAGCAGTCCGTTGTTGAATTATCAACACATGTGCAATCACCAAGAGTCCCTTTTTTCACATATTGTGCATATACTATGACCAACAGAAATGTGTTCAGTGAAATGAAACTTAATTTGAAGAACTGGTGTCTATACAATTACAAATTTACGACATGAAAATACAATTACAAAGGTACAAAATACATCATTAAAGAACATAGTAATACAGATAACATTTGTAGTAATGTGGGCTTTACAAAAGAATAGAATTAAACATATACATCAGTGTTGTAGGAACTATGACATAAGTAAATAAATAAAAAAAATGAGAAGAGCTTTTGAATGATTAACTTCACACATGACATTAAAACAGAACAGAATAAATAATGTTTAAACATCTTTACAAAGTAAATAACATAGAATTAGAAAAATTCTCCAACGTATCTCTTATCAGATAAACACATAAAGACAGGAAGAACACAAATACACAAGTGCACACAAACACATAACGGGATAACACAAAAGGAAAGGACAGGGTTTGTTTTCAGTATGACATTTGGTACTGCAGTATTTATCATATATGATTTGCAAACAAAACTTTATTTACTTCTTGGAGATCTCCCTGAATTCATCATTATTCCCAAAAAGTTCTCTCTATACCTGCTTTCTGTATTCTATTCATATCCTCTTTCAAAATAATTATTCTTCATTGTGCACTAATTTTTTCTCCCAAACCCTTTTTTTATATAACTTCTCAATGAATTTCTTCCAATTCATCGCAACTCATTCTCTTATATAGCCTATCCCCTCTTAAGCTAACTACTGAGCTTACACAAACAGCAATGACAAAAAATGCAAATTGGCAAAGCAAGCACATCTAGATTAGCAAAGGAAATGCAACATTACAACTAATTTAGGCCAAAGTGCAGCAACAAGCAAAAATAAATCTGTAGTAAAATTGGGATAATACAATGTAAAATTCAGTGGAACTATGCCTGGCAAACAGCAGCAGCAAATGCAATAACTTATACCTAAACATGATAAAGCTCAACCAGAAAGAATATTACAGTAAAGATAGGAAATGTCTAATACCTATGTCAGATCTTAACACTACAGTGATGCATCACCTTAACTTACTCTACCAAAAAGTTACCAAATCGAAAAAATTATGTATGCAATTCCTGTGACAGGAAATGTCTATTTGTCCTTCCTTTTTTTAAGAAAGTAGATCATAAAATTATTATTTAATGTATCTGTAGGCATAAAATAGTGATATTAGAACATCTATTAAATTTTATTTTAATCAGTGCTGCAGTGCAACTAGAAGCTAGATATTAAACAAATTGAGCAAATATATACATAAAGTAAGGCGTGAAACGCCATTCACTAACCATTTGGCATTTCATAAGGCAGTAAAAACTCTCTCAACTAGCAAGAAAACAGACATAAAATTTTTTTCATCATTTTATTAGGCATTTCAGTAAAAATTAGAAATTACAAGCTCCAAAGTGTAATGATGTGTTTCCAAGTATGAGCGTGTCGTATTTGCGATGCTTTCTACAAAGGAATATCAATATCGAGGTTAATGGCCTCTTTTTTCTCCACGTAATGGCTTTTTACCTGGGTGACTGTTGAGCAGCTGGGCGCCTACAGTGCATTGCGACAAGGTCACTTACCTTCCTTACCGAAATATTTACGCCAGCAGTCTCTGCTACAGTGTCAGTCTGATATATAATTTCACACGTTGAGAATTTTCGTTACAAATGTGTAGAAACGAAATCTCATGAATAGCATCGTTGTGATACTCACATTCATGCATGTCTGACAGTAGAATTCTTGGTTTCCAACATCTTTTTTACAAATCAGAGTCCCTAACCACTACTCATCATTCATATACATATAAACATGTAATCACATTTCTCATATAGTATCATCTTATTGATCATAAACATATCTCAACAGCATAATACACATAGTTGTTGCAATAATAACATCATAACACCTCATTCAAATCTCAAAAATGTCGTAGCTTTCTTCAGTACTCTCACAACCTTTAAAAAATGGTCTCTGCTCGTTTCAATAAAGTCATCTACCTCAAAAGTACTTCAAAAATCATTATCCCATACCAAATACATCATTCAAAACTCTCATAGTATCACAATGGTTAAAAAAAAATGAAGAGTTCACAAAGTACAGGCAAAATACAATTTCGTAAGTGTGAAGTTATCCAACTGAATAATTGCGTAAACATGTGTCACTGATAAGTAAATAAATGATTATCTCTCTGAGTTAAATGATCAGATAGCTGTGTAATTCTGTGTTAGAGAAATATGGTACCGATGTGTTAAGTTGTATAAGCAAATACCATATTAGCTAGGGCTCCTAGTGCTTGCCACACGCTTAGTACACAAAGTAGGCGTTTACCCCCTGAGGATTAATGTAATTATACCCTCAGGTGTTACAGATTACAGCAATGGAATGAAATGCATCATGGAAAACCTTTGTATCTTTGTAATTCAAAAATCTTTAAAAATAAATGTTTTAAGTACAAAATTAATCACTCAAATACGTGAACTGTAGCGCTAAACTGTGTGTCTTGTTGTAAGATAATCTCTGTCATTAATGAATGGTAAAAATGTGCCAAGTGCCGTAATTATCGTTGTACTTAAGCAAAGTTCTGTAGAAGTCAATGTACTTACCTCATAATGAACAAAAGTGAAGTGCTATGCATATAGATATCATAGTTATCACGTACATTACCATGATCAAGAAAGTACTATACTATAACGTATTGTTGTGCTACCAGAGAGACTGCATCATTGTAGCTATATGATAAAAGTTACTACTAAAACATGTTTTACTTTCCAGAAGAATTCAAAAAATCTGTGTAGATATAAAACAGATCTAGCGCAAAAGCAATAATATAAATTCTGTCACTTATCAGTAGCATCGCGATATAATGATGTAGCTGTCAAACAAACCAAATACTAAGTCATCTGTAATCTCTCAGAAACTACTTTAAATCCAGAATGTTTTTTCAAGTAAACCAAAATGTTGCATCAAAATCTCATTAGCAGTACTAGTATATGTTCTAATTATGTAGGCCTTATAGTCATAATGTAATCTTGCAACTAACAAGCAAGAATGTACACACACTATAACACTGTGTCGCCTGTTCACTATAACAATGCATTCGTAATTACTGTCTAAATATGTTCCCAAGGTTCTAGACTGGATAGTTAACTTCAAAACATTGTTGCATATTAGCGATTTCTAAGTGTGACAAAGCGTACTAGCAACATGAAGTAAAAAATTTTATGGCAAAGACTAAGTTAAAAAGCAGATTATCTCTCAATAAACGGTTTTACATGTGAAATGTGGTGCAATCCTTTACTCTTCCTAGTACGCAGAGTTTCAACTTCAACGCAATTATCATGTGGTATACATCGGTAAAGAATGCTTAGATCTTTCTCAAGGATAGCATCTATGTTATTTTTTTCTGAGCCAGTCGGCGCACGTGGCTATCTGCGGTGCGAGTCATTGTCTGTTACCTTTGCTGTCGTGCATCATTACTGGTATTTGGAATCTAACTTCTACAAATTCACCTTGTCGAGAGGGCCCTACCCTGTTTGAATCCCGCCAGTTCTGATGACATTCAGGCTGTCGTTATGATTATATCGTCTGTCGTCATGTCGGTAGTTTCCGTAGTTTCTTTTTGTCGGTCATGTGTGGAGGATTTCTCCCAGAATCGTAACTGCGCGGTGGACCGTTACGTCTGAAGTTATTCTGTCTCCCTTGGTAATAATTATGTTGGTGCCCATATTGTCTGTTTCCCTGATTGTATCTGTCATAGTCATTACCGCTGACAGGTGAACTTTCCCTGTAATTATTATTAATCTGCCAACAGTTGTCATATGGGTGGTGTCTGTTTTGGTCACAATTTGCGTTGTAAGAATAGCTTTGTCGTGTCCAGTTGTTATTTCTGTCGTCGCAGAATTGTGATGGATGTGACCTGTAATTGTTGTGTTCCTGTTTTCGCATCCCGCGATTGTCAGTGTAAATTCCCAATTCTTGTAACAGTCCCTGAAAAGCTTCGATGTCGTTTTTGCAATGTCCTGCCAAAATAATATGTCTTAAATGTTCAGGCAGTTTGATTCAGCAAATGTGAATAAGTTCTGAGGGGCTGTATGGGTTTGACAGATACTGATTCCTGTGCAACATGTCTTCAAAATATTTGACGAGACTGAAAAATTCAGATTGTTCGAAATGTTTCATGATTCTGATGCTATGTTTCACGCGATCTTGAATAACTTGAGACCAATATGCTGAGAGGAAGGCATGATAAAATTCTCCTTCACTGTGACAATCATGAAATACCGATCGCGTTCTTACAGCTGGTATTCAAATCTGTGCTATAATCTGTGCCCCAATGACTAGTTGGGATGAAAACAATGAGAGAATTAAAGAAGCCATGCTTGTCGTTGCCAGAATTCTTAAATGTTTTGAATTTATGTGTAGTAATGAATAGCTTACATTCAAAGTCATCATGTCGGCGAGTCACATATCGGTCATTGTTACGTCGTATCGGTGGTTCCATCTCAAAATTTGGCGCACCTTGCCAATCATGAAAGAAGGTTGTATACATGGAAGAACACTGGAGATACTAGAAGATATCAGATAGATTATATAATGGTAAGACAGAGATTTAGGAACCAGGTTTTAAATTGTAAGACATTTCCAGGGGCAGATGTGGACTCTGACCACAATCAATTGGTTATGAACTGTAGATTAAAACTGAAGAAACTGCAAAAAGTTGGGAATTTAAGTGTATGGGACCTGGATAAACTGACTGAACCAGAGGTTGTACAGAGTTTCAGGGAGAGCATAAGGGAACAATTGACAGGAATGGGGGAAAGAAATACAGTAGAAGAAGAATGGGTAGCTCTGAGGGATGAAGCAGTGAAGGCAGCAGAGGATCACGTAGGTAAAAAGACGAGGGCTAGTAGAAACCCATGGGTAACAGAAGAAATACTGAATTTAATTGATGAAAGGCGAAAATTTAAAAATGCAGTAAATGATGCAGGCAAAAAAGAATACAAATTTCTCAAAAATAAGATAGACAGGAAGTGCAAAATGGCTAAGTATCGATGGCTAGAGGACAAATGTAAGGATGTAGAGGCTTATCTCACTAGGGGTAAGATAGCTACTTCCTACAGGAAAATTAAAGAGACCTTTGGAGAAAGGAGAACCACTTGCATGAATATCAAGAGCTTTGATGAAAACCCAGTTCTAAGCAAAGAAGGGAAAGCAGAAAGGTGGAAGGAGTATATAGAGTGTCTATACAAGGGCGATGTACTTGAAGATAATATTATGGAAATGGAAGTGGATGTAGATGATGATGAAATGTGAGATATGATAGTGCGTGAAGAGTTTGACAGAGAACTGAAAGACCTGAGTCGAAACAAGGCCCCCAGAGTAGACAACATTCCATTAGAACTACTGACAGCCTTGGGAGAGCCAGTCCTGACAAAACTCTAACATCTGGTGAGCAAGATGTATGAAACAGTTGAAATAGCCTCAGACTTCAAGAAAAATAAAATATTTCCAATCCCAAAGAAAGCAGGTGTCGACAGATGTGAAAATTACCGAACTATCAGTTTAATAAGTCACAGATGCAAAATGCTAACGCGAATTCTTTACAGACGAATGGAAAAACTAATAGAAGCCGACCTCAAGGAAGATCAGTTTGGATTCCGTAGAAATGTTGGAACATGTGAGGCAATACTGAGCCTACGACTTAGCTTAGAAGAAAGATCAAGGAAAGGCAAACCCACGTTTCTAGCATTTGTAGACTTAGAGAAAGCTTTTGACAATGTTGATTGGAATGCTCTCTTTCAAATTCTGAAGGTAGCAGGGGTAAAATACAGGGAAGCGAAAGGCTATTTACAATTTGTTCAGAAACCACATGGCAGGTATAAGAGTTGAGGGGTATAAAAGAGAAGCAGTGGTTGGGAAGGCAGTGAGACAGTGTTGTAGCCTATCCCCGATGTTATTCGATCTGTATATTGAGCATGCAGTAAAGGAAACAAAAGAAAAGTTCGGAGTAGGTATTAAAATCCATGGAAAAGAAATAAAAACTGTAGTTGGTCTTTGGCCTCCCCAATCAGCCTCCTCCAGTGTCCTTGGTCCGTGTATTCTTATTCAGACAGCCCCAGCATACTCATATCCTCTCTAACCTGATCAATCCATCAGAGTCGTAGTCTTCCCTGTGGTCTTTTGCCTCTAATATGGGGTATGTCCACAAAGTAAGTTCTGTTTGGTTATATAAAACAAACATGTACAGATACAGAATAAATATTTATTCTACAAAAATCTACAACTGTTAAACTACTTTTCTACATAGCTTCTGAAATTTTGTAGGCACTTGTCATAGTGTGGCACAAGTTTTTGTATGCCTTCTTCATAGAAGGTTGCCACCTGTGTATTCAACCATGTGGTAAAATGTTATTTCAGCTCATCATCATTGTTGAAGTGTTGACCACCAAGGACAGATTTTAGCTGTAAGAAGAGATGAAAGTCGCTAGGAGTGAGGTTCGGGCTGTACGGAGGAACATGTCCCAGTGAAATTCCCATAAGAGTTGTTTGGTCACATTCACCGTGGGTACCCAACGTGAGCAAAGTTTTCGAAATTTCAGTTTTTCAGTAACAATTTCATGAATTAGCAAGGGCACTAACTGTAAACTTACAGTTGTGCTTAATCTTCTCTTCAATTGTGTGAACCAGTTCATCAGTAACTACAGATGAGGGGTCCACTTCGTTCTTCATCATGCACTTGATCACGTGCTTCATTGAACAGTCTGACCCATCTTCTAACCATTCAACCATTCATAGCATTTTGTCCATAAACCTTGCAGATTTTCCGGTGGATTTCCTTTGGTTTAACTTTCTTTGCATTTAGAAAATGCATCACAGATTTGATTTCACACGCAGCAGCATTTTCAATTATGGCTGACATTATAAAGAAGCACTACAAAGTACACATCGGCAGCAGTGATATGAAAATGATGTACATGTCTTCTCCTTGAGTCAAAGTAATTGCTGCACTTGCTCAGAACTGTGATCGTAGCACTTCTGCGAATAGAAATAGAATGGAACTTACTTTTTGGATGACCCTCGTAGTTTGCTCCACTGCCTGCCTGATGATCTGGTCTTCTCAATGCATACCACTTCAGTCTTCTTTCTTTGATCACAGCCACGATGTCCACCCACTTGTATAGCTGCTGCAATTCACAGTTATTTCTTTTCCTCCATTCATCTCCATCCTTCACTGGCCCAAAAATCTGTCTGAAGATTGCATTCTCAAATGTCAGGAGTTTTCTTTCCATCTTTTGGGTAATGGTCTAGGTCTCTGCTTCTTATAATACTGCAGGTTGTATTATTGTCTTGTAGATCTTGGTCTCTGAAGATCTTGATAGAAACCGGGACTTTAACAGCTTTCCCGGAGCAAACCTTTACATGTTTCCTGCTTGTATTCGTGCAGTAATTTCCTCGTCTATCTCATTCCTTTCATTGAGTATAGCCCCAAGATATTTAAAGTCTTTTTGCCCTTTCAAAGACTTAGTCCTCCACCTTCAGGGGTCTGTCATCATTTTCTCTGCTAACTATGAGGTATTTTTTCTTATCCATATTCAACTTCAGGCCTGCTCACATTGCCTCTTCTATTAATGTTCTTGTCATCTGAACCAGATCTTGCTCTTTCTCTGCTATTAAAACTACATCATTTGCATAGGCCGGGGTGTTGATCCTTCTTTCCAGCTGTATTCCTGTCTCTAGGCTTGCTATCTTTCTCAGGGCTCTCTCCAGTATCAGGTTAAACAGTAGGGGGGAGAGGCAGTCTCCATGTCGCACTCCAGTCCTCATCTTGAACTTCTTTGATTGTTTCCATTTACTTTCACCATACGTGTTGTCTCCTGGGTGCATATCCATGTCAGTTTTATGAGATTTCTGGGAACTTGAGCCCTTTCGAATTCTTGCCATATTACTTTTTTATTCACACTATCATATGCTTTTTGGAAGTCCACAAAAAAACAATGAACATTTTTGCAGAATTCCCAGCTCTTTGCTAGTACTTGCCATATTGTATGCAAATGGTCTACAGTTGCCTTTCCATTTCTGAAACCTGCTTATTGGAATCCCAGTACTTTCTCAACACGTGGTGTTAGTCGCTTCAGTAGCAACATGCTCAAGATCTTAGAAGCTGTACATAGTAATGTGATTCCTCAATAGTTGCTACATCTCATTAGGTCTCCTTTATTTAATATAGGGCAGATGCCAGACTCCTTCCATTCTTCTGGGATCCTTTCCTTCTTCCAAATTAAGCAGATTAAGTGGTATAGTCTCACTTGTAGAGTAGCTCTTCCCTCCATGAGTATCTTTGCAGGTATGCCATCTATTACTGGTGCCTTCCACCTCTTCAGCAGTTTTATGGTCACTCTTACCTCTTCCATGGTTGGTAGTTCATACTCCCCATGTTTATATCCACATTCAGGAGGTTATCAAAGTAGTTTGTTCATTCCTCCATAGCTTTCATTTCATCTGTGATTATCTGTCCTTCTTGACCTCTGATCATATCAATCCTTAGATTGTATCCTTTCTTGAAGAAACTGACTGTCCTGTAAAAGTCTCTTGTATTTCCTACTGTCCAGTCTTCTTCTGCCAGTTTTATTTTACTGTTTATGAACTCTCACTTTTCTGTTTGAAGGACTTGTCTTGCCTCTCTAGCTGTTTCCATATATCCCAACCTTGTTCTTTCATCCTGTTCATTTGTCAGCCATAACAGTTTTGCTGCTTTTCTCTTGGTGACTGCATCTCTATGCCTATCATTAAACCATCCTCTGCTCTTCCTCCACTTCTCCATTGGCACCTCACTTGTAGCATCTTTTAAACCTGTCTTGATTTGCAATCAAAACTTAAAACTTTTCAATATCATCTTCATCTGCTTCTTCTATGGAAGCAAACCTGTTTCCAATTCCAAGTGCATATCTTTCCTTAATGCGGTCCTCTTTCAGTAGGTCTGCATTTATTTTCTGGTCTGCTTCTCTTCTCCTGCTCTTATGGCTTTCTATCCTCTCCTGTATGGTTGTCACCACAAGATAATGGTCCGATCCTATTTCTGCACCTCTTTAAGATTTTACGTTCTGGATAGCATTTCTGTGTCTGGCATCCATAAGTATGTGGTCTATTTGGTTCTGAGTTTCTTGGTCAGATGACTTCCATGTTATCTTATGGATGTCTTTGCGAGGAAAGTAGGTACTCATAATTATTAATTTTTTTGAAGCTGCCAGATTGACTAATTTCATTCAATTATTGTTAGAGGAATCATGGACTGTGAAGGGCAGCATAAGGTCTCAAAATATCTTCTCTTCCTTCTATAGCATTGGTATCACCAAGGAAAACCTTCACATTGTATGATGGTGTATCTTCATACACTGATTCTAGGTCTTCATAGAAACAGTCTTTTTCACTGTCATCTTTATATTCTGCAGGTGCATGGAATGAAACCAGAGTTACGTTGCAGAATTTTCCTTTTATTCTTATCGAGCATATTCTTTCATTAACAGCCTTGAAGTCCATGATATTTCCCCTTACTCTGTCGGCTACTGCAAAGCCTACTCCAAACTGATGTTTACCTTCTTTATTTCCTCTGTAGAAGTAGCTATACCACTTATCTTTATGTATTCCTTCTCCAGGCCATCTCATTTCTTGCAGTGCCACTATGACTAGCCTGTACCTATTCAGTTCTTCATCCAGGACCTTCACCTTTCCAGGTGAGAATAGTGTTTTTACATTCCAAGTGCCATACTTCACTCTATGTTTGTCCTGTGATCTCCTGGCATTAACCATTGACTTTCTGGGGTTGTTTCCATTGTTCCATACCAAATGCGAGGCTATTTCCTGGTGTTTCATAACACTCATCTTTTTTACAGTGTGGGGGTGTTGGCCCCATGTCCAACCCCCAACCTGGAGGATCAGGGTGTCCCATTTAGTCTGGATCATCACGACAAGGTAAGGACACCATAGGGGGATATGTTACATACATCAAACTATTCTTTCATTTCCATTCCTATGACAGTTTCTTCATGGGGTTTGTAATATTATTCAGATTTTCATAATACAATGTTTATGTCTTGGATGTGAATTCTGTGAAACAGTATACCACAAGGATGCACCTGCAATTATTTGCAAACAGATTAACACCAGACTAACTGCCTCTAAAAGGAAAAGCAAGAAGGGGAAGATGAGTAAGAAGATGGTGAGGTGAGCTGTAATCATATGGTGAACATAATGGCAACAATAGCACAAGACACAGAGCAGTGGAACCAGTCAGAAACAATAGCAGTCACTAATTGCTAGTTACAAAATTAAAAAATAAACATAGACAAACAAACGAATACACCACTGAATGTCTACTCATGACTTGGATTCAATTCAAACCATTGACCTCTGGTTATGCCTGATCTAAATATGCTCATGGTGCAGATTGTGGATGAATGACAGTAACTGAGGTGTCATCAAAAAGTATGTCAGATGTAGAATATTATATCTGGTGTTGATTTATCTTTTTTGTCATGGTGATGATGATGAAGATTTTCAAAGGAATTTTCTTCAACTGCATGGCCTGTCCTCCAGTGTGGGCCTGCAGCTTAATGGGATTCGGCAAACACTTGCAGTATGCAGATAAAGTGACTTGCCATCCTCATGTCTAGCATCTCTGGCACATTAATGAGTTTTTAGGTATCCTTTAGCCACACAGCAGCAATAAGCAGTAGTAAAATTTATTGTCAAAGGCTATACAAATTCACTCCAAGAATGACTATGGGAACAGAAGTTGCTCTGTATTGGGAACTGTGGATTAAATATCATTGCATGCAATGGCTGGACCTCGGAATGTCAAGGGTCTACTCCTACACTTGAGTTTTGGACCAAATAAATACACGGTAGTCAGAAAACAGATGCGTAGTAATTGTGAATATTACCAAACTATCAGTTTAATACGTTGCAAAATACTGAAACAAATTATTTACAAAAGAATGGAAAAACTGATAGGAGCCAACCTCGGGGGAACATCTATTTGGGTTCTGAAGAAATGTTGGAAGAGGTGGGACTGTACTGACTCTACAACTTATCTTATAAGATAGATTGAAGAAAAGCAAACTGAAGTTTATAACATTTTTAAACTTAGTGAAAGTTTTCAATAATTTTGACTGGAATACACTCTTTGAAATTCAGAAGGTAGCAGGGGTAAAATACAAGGAGCAAAACGCTATTTATAATCTGCACAGAAACCAGATGACAGCTACATGAGTCTAGGGGCATGAAAGACAGCAGTGGTTGAGAAGGGAATGAAACAGGCCTGTAATGTATCCATGATGTCATTCAGTCCATGCAGTGGGTGAGCAGTAAAGCAAGACAAAGAAAAATTTGGAGAAGGAATTAAAGTTTGTGGAGAAGAAGAAAAAACTTTGAGTTTTGTCAATGACATTGCAATTCTGTCACAGACAGCAAACGACTTGGCAGAGTACTTGAACACAATGGACACTGTCTCGAAAGGAGGATGTTGGGTGAAGATAAACTTCTGTGTTCTGGCCAATCAGACCTGGCTGACTGCCATGGCATCTTCTACCAATAGCATCATCGGGTGCAATATGGAGGAGCATGTTGTCAGCAGACTGCTCTCCCAGTCATTGTCACATTTCTTGACCTAGGAACCACTACTAAACGACTGAGTAGCTCCTCAGTTGGCTTCACAGGGCTGAGTGCAGCTTTTGAAATATAATACTACAGATGAATGCTGAAGATTACCAAGGCCATTCAATAAGTAGTGCAACACTTTTCTTTCTCGGCCAATTTCAGAATCTGTTGTGGGACATTGTGGAATATTCCTGCTTCAGACCCTATAGTTTCATGAAGTTCCAGTAGGTGGTGGTACTATATGCAGCCTTCAAAATGGCATCTGTAACATAGGCGCATTTCAAGTTGAGAGTTCTCATTGAGTTTCTTTTGGTAGAAAACCAGTGAACTGCAAATATTCATAGGTGCTTTTAGAATGATGACAGAGACCTGGCAATGAACAAAAGCATCGTGAGTCATTGGGTGAGGCATCTGCCATCACCGCAACGACGTCACGCAAACCTGTCTGATCTTCCACATGATGGTCAGCCGCACACAGCTGTGATTTCTGCAATGCTGGGATGTGCAGACACTCCCATTCAAGGTGATCAATGGATCACAATCAAACACCTTGCTGCTCAACTGAGTGCCTCTGTTGGTAGTCCTGACAGGCCTGTACATCAGTTTGGGGCACTCAAAGGTGTGTGCCTGCTGGATTCCCCGCTGCCAAACAGAAGAGCACAAAGAGGAACAATGAACCATCCGTGTGGAATTTCTTGCATGTTACAAGGCCGATCATGACAATTTTTTATCAGGCATCATCACAGGCACTGAAATGTGGTTTCACCACTTTGAACCAGAAACAAAACGGCAATCCATGGAGTAGTGCCACACCACCTCTCCTGCAAAGAGAAAATTCAAAACCACACCCTCAGCTTGTAAAGCATTGCGTCAGTATTCTGGGACTCTGGAGGGGTTAATCTGTTTGATGTCCTCCCTCATGGTGCAACGATCAACTCTGAAGTGTATTGTGCTACCCCCAGGAAATTGAAGAAATGACTTTAGTGGTTCATTGCCACCAAAATTCTAATGAACTTCTCTTTCTCCATGACAACACAAGGTCTCACACAAGTCCACACACCTGATGGAATCTCACAAGACTTTGTTGGTCTGTTCTTCCTCATCTGCCCTACAGCCTGAATTTTGCACTTTCTGACTTCTATCTGTTTGGCCCAATGGAGGATGTAATCCATGGGAAGCAGTATGTGGATGATGGGGAGGTTGTTGATGGAGCACGATGTTGGCTCTGATGTCGATGGTAGAGTGGTATCATGCAGACAGATAGTCCCTCCCAGTAAGGTGGCATAAGGCCTTTGTATTGAATGGACATTATGTTGAAAAATAGGATTTTGTAGCGAGAACAGTGGGGCTAATATGGTGCATTGGACTGCTGAATAAAAAGAAAAAAGTGTTGCATTACTTAATGAATGCCCCTCATAGGTGGGCAGATTATGTAATTTATGAGGACGTATTGAGTAGAATTGCAAAGAAAAGAAAACTGTAGCATAATTTGACTAAAAGAGGGAATAATTGATACGATACATTATGACTCATTAAGGAATGAAACTTCCTGGCAGATTAAAACTGTGTGCCGGGCTAAGACTCGAACTCGGGACCTTTGCCTTTAGTGCTCTCCATCTGAGCCACCCAAGCACAACTCACACCCCATCCTCACAGCTTTACTTCTACCAGGACCTCATTTCATATCAGCGCACACTCCACTGCAGAGTGAAAATCTCATTCTGGAAACATCCCCCATGCTGTGGCTAAGCCAGGTCTCCGCAATAACCTTTCTTTCAGGAGTGCTAGTTCTGCAAGGTTCACAGGAGAACTTCTGTAAAGTTTTGAAGGTAGGAAATGAGGTACTGGCAGAAGTAAAGCTGTAAGGACGGGGTTCGAGTCTCGGCCCGACACACAATTTTAATCTGCCAGGAAGTTTCATATCAGTGCACACTCTGCTGCAGAGTGGAAATTCTCGTTCTGGAAACATTAAGATATCATCAATTTAGTATTGTAGGGAAGTGAGTTGGGTAAAAATTGCACAGGTTGACCAAGAGATGAGTGCAGTAAGGCAGTTCAAATGGATGTGGGATGCAGTAATTATTCAGGGATGAAGAGGCTCGCACAGGACATAGTAGCATGGAGAGCTGCATCAAACCAGTCTTCAGACTGAAGACCACAACAATAAATTCAGGGTAAACTAATAATAGCCTGATGTACAATACATTTATATCTGCTTTAGCTATATCCAGTACATGACTCTTTTTCCCTTTTGTTTAACAATTAGGCATTAGACATAACATGTTAAAATGTTTCATATTCTTGAAATTGGCATTTGACAATTAGGTGAAACAGGCATTGTTTTGGCGTATCATTATTAGTCACAAAGTTCACAAAACAACAACAGAAATACTATATGAAAATCACCATGCCTTGGACCAAATCTGAACTGGTGAATGACATACATATTTTAAAGAAACCAGCCATGGATACATGCCTACTATAGACATCCATCCCTTTGCTAACTACTAGCATTCAGAAACTTTACAGTGCGGTAATCAACTATTTGTTCAAATAAAAGCAAATTTCTTCAGAAATAGTTGACAACATTTTATTCAGGGACAACAAAAAATGCATGGATGGTACCTAACACAAGACAAAAGTGTCCTTGTCATGGGCAGGATTTATATCCCATCTCAAAAAAGCATGTTAGTGTCTTGGCCCATTCAGCCAGAGCCACACAGGTGTATGGGATGATTTAAACTGGCAAGAATTTCAGACTTGTATTCCTTCAGACTGTCACCACTACTGCTCCTTTTGACAGAAATACATTTACTTCATCCTTAGGCATCAGTGTACGAATGGCAAGCATAAAGAGATAAAAGATAGAAACATAACTATCTACTACAATTAGAGATTAAAAACTAAGGATAGGAAATTTTCTGTTCACGTTCACGTTTTGCCGCAGCAAATCTATAGAATTTCAGTAAGTTGTTCTTTGCTCTCTCCAGCAGTTTAACTGTAGTGTACCTCTTCATTATTTAACTAGCATTTCCAGAAAGTGGCGTAAAGTTTACATTGTTATTTCAGAAACTTTGCACTCTTGTTTTTGTTTACACACAGTTGCGTATAGGCCAAATTTGTCGAACCATATTTTCGTGTTGATCTGCAATTTAACTGACTTATTCTTAATAAACTATTACGTTTATCATGAGTAAAAATTGCTTGACTTGCCATAGAATTGTTAGATCGGGGCTTTGGTTTGATGGGTGCTGTAATTTTTTCCATGTGGGCGACTGTAGTGGCATGGGAATAGGGGAAGTAAATGAGACTCATCAGTGGTTTTGTAGGATTTGTAGCAGAGATAGAAAGATACTAGAACAGGAGTGGAAAATTGCCACCCTTCAGGCTGAGTTAGACAAGGCCAGGGGAGATCTTGACAGGTTAAGGAGGGAGAAGGGTAAAGAGAGGTGGGAAGTGACAACAGGCAACAGGAGGAACAGGCCAAGAACTTTGTCAGACAGTTTAGTGGTGAATGTGGAAAATAGATTTGACCTGTTGCTTCAGTTAGAAGCTGGTGAGCCTCAAGCAGTTGCAGGTGTAGACAGGGCACAACAAACTTTCAGCAGCAAATTGAAAAGTAAGAATGCAGGGAAATCAGTAAATAGAAAGAAAAAGAAAGTGTTGTTGTTAGGTAGTTCCCATGGAGGAGGTGTTGACCAACTTTTGCAGGATGAACTAGGGTCAGAATACCAGGTCATCAATTTTTTAAATCCTAGTGCTGGTCTGGAGCAGCTGACAGAGGATTTAGGATCACTTTGCAAAGATTTCACTAAAGAAGACACCATAGTTATAGTGGCAGGTAATAGTACTGACAGAGATTCTGGGTACAGTATAGAGTGTGACCTGGCAAAGATTGCATCAGTATCGAAGCATACTAGTGTTGAGTTTGTATCTGTTCTTGGGTGCCATGATCGACCTCATTTGAAGTCTTCTGTGAAGAGAGTTAATTTGGAGTTGGAATGGCTGCTTATGTCAGGTTCAGGGTCACACATTGGTGTGGTTCCTGTTGATTCTCTCAATAGGTGGGATTATACTAAGCATGGCCTTCACCTCAACAGGAAGGGGAAGGGTAAACAGGCTGGGAAAATAGCAGGAAAGTTAAAGGGGGGAGGCACTGTCATGAGTGATAAAATACCAGTGGTTATAGGGGTCAGAAAAGACCCTTTTTTAGGGTAGTGAGGACAGAAAGAAACCAAATTTTAAGAGAAGTTAGGACTGACACAAACCTTCAGTTTGAGAAAGAAACCTAAAAACATAATTCTAGCTTATTACATCAGCATAAACAGCTATTGGTTAATAATTTTCAACAGTCAGCAGATATTTTAACTCTACCCAATTTTAACTCAGTTAATGTGAAATGTCAGCTATCTTTATTGCATCAAAATATTCGAGGACTGAGAAATAAAATTAATTAATTAATTATCTGCACAGATGAATTAGAGTCTTCAAACCCTACTGACATAATCTGCCTCTCTGAACATCATGTGACCACTGGTATAGAACTTTTAAGTGTTACAGGATTTAGGTTAGCATCTCACTTTTGTAGATCAGAAATGGAGAAAGGAGGAGTCGCCACATTCATCAGGAACTGTCATAAATTTAAGAACATAGGCATTCATAAATTTTGCCTTGAACAGCATATGGAAGCATGTGCAACAGAAGTAGAATTTCACAAAAAATCTTTCATAATATTAAGTGTATATCGAGCACCTGCAGGTAACTTTAATCTGTTCGTAAACCACCTTGAAGCTGTACTGGCCCATTTAACAACCAAAAACAAAGAAATAGTGGTTGCTGGTGATTTCAATGTAGATTTCCTTAAAGACTCTCCCAATAAGAACTTGTTTGAGTTCGTAACACTATCATTCAACTTAATTCCCACTGTAAAGTTCCCCACTAGGGTAGCCAATTGCTCACAAACAGCTACTGATAATATCTTTATAGAAAAGTCCAATGAACAAAATTACATTACAAAACCAATAGTCAATCGCCTCTCAGACAATGACATGCAGTTCCTTCTGTTAATTGTTAATACTGAACAGGATATAAAATCTGTGAAATCTGAGCTCAAGACAGTAATCAATAAGCCAAAAATTGATTATTTTAGGACACTACTCAGAGACATTCACTGGACTGATGTTTACAGTGCTCATGGCATGAATGAAAAATATAACACTTTTGCTAATAACATGCTTACCTTATTCAAACACTGTTTTCCCCCAAAACTTACCAAGATTAGAGAAAAGTCTACAAAGAAGCCATGGATTACTCAAGGAATAGGGGTATCTTGTAAAACATAAAGAAAGCTGTATCTGTTAATCCGAAACAGTTCCGATGTTGATGCTATAGCACATTACAAGAAATACTGCAAAATATTAAAGGCTGTAATATGGACATAAAAGCAAATATATTACAAGGAAAAGATTGTCATGTCGGATAACAAAATAAAGACAATATGGGATCTAGTGAAGGAGGAGACTGGTAGAACCAGACATGAAGAGGGACAAGTAGCATTAAGAGTAAATGATACATTTGTGACAGATGTGTATAGTGTTGCAGAACTTTTTAACAAACATTTTACAACTGTTACTGACAAGATTGGGTTGTCAGGTTCTGTAAATGCTGCTATGGAATACCTCAGACCAGACATTTCAAGTAACTTCCATAATATGAATTTGACTGTCACTACCCCAGCAGAAATAATATCCATCATAAAATCTTTAAAATCAAAAACATCAAGTGGGTATGATGAAATATCAACAAAGTTAATTAAAGAATGTGATTCTGAGTTAAGTAACATATTAAGCTATCTGTGTAACCACTCATTTATCAGTGGAATATTTCCTGAATGGTTGAAATATGCTGAAGTTAAGCCACTGTTTAAGATGGGAGATAAAGAAATAGCATCAAATTCCTACCAGTTTCACTTTTGCCGGCATTCTCAAAAATTTTAGAAAAAGTAATGTACAATCGGCTTTATAACCATCTTATCTCAAATAACATACTGTCAAAGTCACATTTCGGATTTCTAAAGGGTTCTGATATTGAGGAAGCTATCCACATTTACAGTGTAAATGTGCTTAATTCATTAGACAAAAAATTGCAGGCAACTGGTATATTTTGTGATCTATCAAAGGCATTTGACTGTGTAAATCACAATATCCTTTTAAGCAAATTAGAATATTACAGTGTAACAGGAAATGCTGCAAACTGGTTCAAATCTTATATCTCTGGCAGGAAACAAAGGGCGTTGTGAGGAAAGAGACATGTATCAAGCTATCAAGCATCATCAAATTGGGAACTAATTACATGTGGGGTCCCACAAGGTTCCATTTTAAGGCCCTTACTTTTTCTTGTGTATACCAATGAACTTTCATCAGTAACATTACCAGAAGCCAAGTTCATTTAGATTGCCAATGATACAAACATTGCAATAAATAGAAAATCAAGTGTAGCCTTAGAAAGGTCAGCTAATAAAATATTTTTGGACATTAATCACTGGTTCCTAGCCAATTCTTTGTCACTAAACTTTGAAAAAAAAAAAACCACACTACATGCAGTTCTCTGTAAGGGGGTCCCACGAGTATATGCCTAACATATGATGAGAAGCAGATAGAAGAAGTGGACAGTGTTAAATTCTTGGGATTACAGCTTGATAATAAATTCAACTGGGAGGAGCACACCACAGAACTGCTGAAGCGTCTTAACAACTCTATTTGCAATGCAAATTGTGTCAGACATAGGGGATATAAAAATGAAAAAGCTGGCATACTATGCTTACTTTCATTCCATAATGTCACATGGGATTATTTTTTGGGGCAGTTCATCAAGCAGGGCTAAAGTTTTCTGGGCACAAAAACGTGCAGTAAGAGTTATATGTGGTGTGAACTCAAGAACATCCTGCAGAAGCCTGTTTAGGGAACTAGGGATACTAACTACTGCTTCCCAGTATATTTATTCCTTAATGAAATTTGTCATTAAAATATATCACTTTTTCAAACCAACAGCTCAATTCATGGAATCAATACTAGAAATAAGAATAATCTTCACAAGTATTTAAAGTCACTTAGTCTTGTACAAAAAGGTGTGCATTATTCAGGAACACACATTTTCAATAACTTGCCAGCAGCCATAAAAAGCTTAGCAACCAATGAAATTCGGTTTAAGAGAAGCCTAAAGGATTTATTGGTGGCCAACTTCTTCTACTCCATTGAAGAATTTCTCAGTAGAACCAACTGATTTTTTATAACTTCTGCACAATTTCAGTGCAGTAATGTGTTCATTGTAAATAAGTGTGTGTGTGTGTGTAAGTACAATCTAACTTCTGCAACAGTTCAGTGCAGTAATGTGTTCATTGTAAATAAATTTTTAGTAGTTGTATTACATTTTTATTACCTTATAAATAAATAAAAAACTTTTTTATTTTAAATTCAGTGCATTAGTATTTGTGAAATGATTCTTTCACATAGCGTTCATTAAAAAATGATGACCATGTCACTTTGGACCTATGGAATGGTACATTAGGTTATTTGTTTGAGTTGTAAATATTTGTCATGTATTGTTGTTTTTCTGACATGCTCTACAACCTGGAGGACCTCCTCACTACGGGTCAATTGGAATGAAAGTAAATCTAATCTAATCTAATCTACGATACAAATGCAATTTACCTCTCATTTTGCTACACTGCAACAAGTCACAACTAATGTAAATATAATATGAGTCAAAACTGCCATGCATGCATTACCTAAAACTTGCATTGCAGATATTGTGGAAATGGAAAGTATTATTGATATACGGTTTTCACAGAATGGATTATTAGTCCGGGGCTCATATTGTTAACCAGTAAACAGATGGTTATATCACTTAGAAAGTGTATTTTTTGTGCAAATATATACTTTTTTAAATGGAACAATGTCTGTTGACATGAACAAACTAAATGTAAGGTAAATTCAAATTTCAGTGGTGTCTGCTGTAGAATTCTAGTGTGGACCTTTTACAATATATCATATTTTGAAAAATTTCCACACCGACACTTGTTTCTCTCATACAACCTGTGTAGTTGCTAGTTATGATGTTGTTATGTTTGCTTATGGTGCGCTTGTGGGTTCCTTGAATGCATTGGAACTTCCTAGTCTAAGCAGTAGGTTGTGAGTGGACAATGTGATTTACCGATGCAGAAAAAAACCAACATGCTCATGGTGTATGGAAAATTTAGGAAAAATGCAGTTCATTCCTGTACATTGTATGTGGCAAGGTATCCCAATAGACATCAACCATCTCAGCAATTTTTTATCAACCTTTTCAACCAGTTACCTGAAAGTGGTAGTGTATCACCTAGACAACATAACAGTAGGAGACAAGTGATGACAGAAGAAGCAGAAATTAATGTTCTTGCTGCTGTTGCAGCTGATCAGCAAGTTAGTTCCCACACACTCCTATGAGGAAGTGACATAAGTCAGGCAAGTGTCCTACACATTCTCCATTGACTTAGATTCCATCCCTATCACATCTCTCTCCATCAAGAGCAACATGGAAATGATTATGAGAACTGTGTTAACTGTTGTATGTGGGCATTAAGACAGTTTACTCCAGATGTGTCATGTATCTTGTTTAGTGATGAAGCCACAGTTACCAATCATGGCCAGGTAAACTGATGAAACATGCACTATTGGTCTGTTGACAATCCCCGTTGGCTTCGTCAGGTGGAACATCAGCATCCGTGGAGTGTAAACATGTGGTGGTGAGTAGTGAACCATTGGCTCATAGGCCCACTTTTCCCAGACAGAACACTGAATGTTTACAAGTACCATAGCCTCCTAACAGACCATTTTCTGTGGATGCTAGAAGATGTTCCTATGTATATTAGGAGGAACCTGTGGTACCAACATGACGGTTGTCCAGCCCATAGGGCTTGAAGTATTACAGCATGTCTTCATTAATTGTTTCCAAATCGTTGGATTGGATGCAGAGAACCTGTACCTTGGCCAGCCCATTCCCTGAATTTGATGCCTGTAGAATTTTTTCTGTGGGGAAAGCTGAAAGGTGCTGTCTACAGGGACATACCAACTACACCAAAAGATATACAATAATGTAGTACTGCAGCCTGCTCAGACATCTCTGCTGAAATGCTAGCACATGTGCTGCAGTCGTTCCATACCAGAATGGAAGCTTGTGTTGCCACTGTTGGTGGTCATGTTGAACACAACCTGTTATGGCCACTTGTCTTGTTACTGGACAGAATCCACATAACTAGTGTATGCACTTGTGTTATGCTTTAGTGGTGGTGGTGGTGATGGTGGTTAGTGTTTAACGTCCCGTTGACAACGAGGTCATTAGAGATGGAGTGCTAGCTCAGGTTAGGGAAGGATTGGGAAGGAAATCGGCCATGCCCTTTCAAAGGAACCATCTCGGCATTCGCCTGAAACGATTTAGGGAAATCACGGAAAACCTAAATCAGGATGGCCGGAGACGGGATTGAACCGTCGTCCTCCCGAATGCGAGTCCAGTGTGCTAACCACTGCGCCACCTCGCTCGGTTTATGCTTTAGTGTGTGCTACCACAGGTATTGTACAAATGTCAGTGTGGGAACTTTTCAAAATATGATATCTAATAAATGACTCGGACTAGAATCCTGCAGCAAACACCAATGACATTTTAATTTACATTACTTTTAGTTTCTTAATGTCAACAGGCATTGTTCCATTTAAAAAATAATATGTTTGCAGAAAAAATACACTTTCTAAGTATTATTAAAATCTGTTTACTGGCTAACAATATGAGCCCCTGAGTACCAATCCATTCTGCAAAAATTACACATGAGTAGCGCGTTCCATTTACTCAGTGTCTGTGGTGCAAGTTTTAGGTGAGTTGCACTGTATATAGAATGCAAAACTATCCTATAGATCATTGGTGCATGCATAACATACAGATAATTATGCAAAGTAATTGAAAGAAGGTTAATTTAAAATCACAATTTGTTAAAGCATTCTCAATTTTGTTTAAGTAAGCATTTTTTTCTATTTAACTATCCAAAAGTTTTGCCCACTGCTCCCAGTAGAAGATACCTCAGTATTTTGGAAGAACTTGAAATTTTTGACAGTAACAAACAACACCCTGAGCATGTTCTTAACATGCAAACTGATTTAAACCAAAAATTTTATTTCAAAATCTTTAAAACACTTGTTAGAGTTCCTAGTGTGGAGTGTCACCATGCACCATTGAAAGTTTGCAGAGGTCAACAGTATCGCCTTCATCTACAGATCTTTATGGTCACACAGCACATGGGGCAGCATACTAGTCCATACAGGAATGTCTGCTGCCTTGAATAACACCTGAAGAACTGCAACCAAGATAATCTAAGATGAAACTGTGAGTAGCCTGTGCCATCTAGTGACACTGCTGCATTTCACTACCTTCCCACTACAAATTGTGCTATTTCTCATTTTTTTATATCAGTGTTATTATATTTGCTTCTTTCTCGCTACTTCGTGTTAATTTTCTTTCCATTTTCGTTTTTATTATTTCTATAACCCTGTACATAATACTTGTGTATGTGCTGTGGCAACAGTCCACTGGCAGCCTACACTTAGAATATTCCACCACTGGCAACTGCACAAGCCGGCCACCAGAGGCTGCCTGCAGTGGGTCACATGACTTGTGCACACAGTATGGCATCTGTTGCACCATCTAGCAGAGCCCTATTCTTTATAAGTGCAGTGCAGCAGCCACTAGCCCGTATATTGTGTCCATACTTATTCTCAGCAAGGGCTTGTATGAGCACTTGGGTAGTTTCTATGTTTGTATCTATGTTCTTAACTGTTGTTTGCTTGTATGTTGAAGAAGAGTATACTTTGATTCATTGTGGCAATACTGTTGGTTGTGTTTAACAGCATCATACAACTGGAGACAGGTGTGGTGTTTACTTCCACGTGCTCAGTCTATTTGGTTGTTCCCTCAGTTCTTCTGTCTATGGAGGCAGTGCTCCAATCACTCCTCAAGCAGCAGCAGGCACTTATGTTTGCTACCATGAACTTGTCAGCCACAGTGACTATGCAGGCTTCCACAACATTGGTATACACGCCACTCTTCCCCTCTTACAATGATGTGGCCAAAGACTGGGAGGCTTACGAGAAGCAGCTATGGCAACATTTTCTTGCTTTTGGTGTCACTGTTACAAACAGGTGTAAGGCTGTTTTCTTTTCTTGGACTTCTCCTCAGATCTACCAGGTGTGGCAGTTAGCCCTGCTTCAGGAAGCTGCCTCACTTTTGTTTGGCAATATGGGTAAGTTGTCCAGTTATCACTGTAAATGCAAGCTTGTCATTGCAGCACATGTAGAGTTGTGTTGATGTTATTACTATTCCCACCAGTCCTACCAGAGTTGGGTGGCTGAACTCCATGGCCCTAGTCACAAATGTCAGTTTGTCACCAATGCTCATCAGGATTCCTGTGCTGGTTCTATGATCTGTGATGCCATCCTTCGGATGGCTCCTGAGATGGAGGTGCATCAATGTGCACTATGGTGTGAGAATCCATCTTTCGCTGAAGCATAAATATTGCTCAATCTTTTGAGATGTATCATATGTATCATACTGCTAGGAATTAGATCAAGGCTCGGTGTGACATCACTGTGAATAACAGGGTTTGATAACACCAAGTAATTTATCATTTTGAGTCTATTGATTTCTCAGTGGATGTGTGGACACTTGTTTCAATAAATTGACAGAAGTTCTAGACAAAATCTCAAGTAAAAAAGTCAACATAATTTAGTATCAAGACATAAATATTAACACAAATATCATGAATGAAACTAGTAGCAAGCTCATAAATATTCTTCAGGGTTTTGGCATGTCCCTGTTGGTCAGTAGTGTAATAGGGGTTAGTACAGTGACTGCATCAGTAATTGATGGTGTTGCTACAAATACGAGGGCTATGCCGAAAGTTTTTAGCAGCCCGTAAACCGTAAGGCGAGGACAATGGGGTTGTTCTCATTCGAAAGAGCGATGTTTTTTAACCTTGGGATGTACTCGGGCAGCCCCTGTCTAGTGGCGATCTCCCCACAGTGTGGTAAGAATGCACAGGCAGTGCTGAGTCAGAGACGGTGCAGGATGGAGCTGTCGCGCCGCGACTTTTGTGCCATGATTTTGTACAATTATAAAAAGGGCTTAAGTGCTGAAGAATGCCATTCTTCTTTGCTGCATGTTTTTGGTGAAGCTTCCCCTTCTAGGGCCACAGTTGGAAATTGGTTTCGCGAGTTTTCGAGGGGTCGGCAGTCGATTGAAGATGAACCTCGTCCCGGTCGGCCAGCGACAGCTGTGACTCCTGAAAACATTGATGCTGTGAGGAAAATGATCAAAGAAGATCCACATCTTACTTTTGTGACACTGAAGGGACCCTAAATATTGGATCAACAGCAGCACAGACCATCGTTCATAGTCACTTAGGCCTTACTAAGAGATGTGACCATTGGGTGCCACATTCCCTGACAGAAAGCCAAAAGGACGCGAGAATAGACTGGTGTCATTTCATGCTCGAAAAATTCAATGGAGGGAACTCCCAAGACACCTACAATATCGTCACAGGTGATGAAACGTGGGTCTACCATTATGACCCTGAAACGAAGAGACAATCTTCTGTGTGGTGCTTTCCAGGGGAGGAACCACCCACAAAAGTTTGACGAAGTCGGAACTCTTGAAAAAAGATGGTGGCAACTTTTTTCACAAAGATCGGGCATCTGACTCTGTGACTTTGGACACACATTTACAGTCCATGCTGAATGGTACGTGAATGATTGTCTTCCAAAAGTCATCACCACATGGAAGTCACAGCATTCAAAGTCCAAGAGTGGGCACCTTCTGCTGCATCACGACATTGCATCTGCGCACAGGGCTGCCAGAACGATGGACTTTCTGGAGAAGGAAAAAGTGCGAGTGTTACCCCATCCCCACTATTCACCTGACCTGTCTCCCTTTGACTTCTTTCTCTTCCCTAAGGAAAAAATTCGACGGCAGCGCTTCTCATCAGATGAAGAGGCCATTGTAGTGTACGAGAGTGCACTAAGTGACTTCCCAAAAGAAGCTTGTACTGACACATTTTCTAAGTGGTTTCAGAGAATGGAAAAATGTATACATGCTAATGGAGAGTATTTTGAAAAGTTGTAAACGGTTTTTTTGCAAATAAATTTTTTTCCACACATTCTGCTAAAAACTTTCGGCATAGCCCTCATATGTACAGGGAATAGTGTGATGTGGCTGTAAAAGGTCTTGGACTACCAAACCATTTCCACAATATGATAACAGAAAAACTGGGCATGGAAAAATTCCCTAAACTATAAGCTTACAAAAGACATTTATCAGAAACCAAAACACAAGATTATTTATTTAAAAAAAAAAAACTAAGAAACGAAAGCTGGGGATGAATTCTGTACATTATTTAAATTTAATTTTAAAAAGGCATTTCCAAAAGTACCCACATCAGTATCAACGTCTCCCAAAAATACACCCCTAAGTGCCTCAGTTCCATGAAAAAGAGTAATAATGAGCCAGAGTTCTTGAATTTCAGTCATAGATACAAAAGTATTTACAGGAAGGTGCTGCACGAAAGTCATTTAATGACAAAATGATATACAACACAGAGAATAAAAGCAAAGCAGCCTGGGATCTCATAAAAAAGGAAACAGGTAGTGAGGAAGGCAAACCAACATACTGATAAGGGAGGGTGCTGAAGTATTAAATGATCCACATGACCTTACAAACTATGTGAATGAGCATTTTTCGAGTATCAGAGAGAAGTAACAGCAAAAATTTCCCAAAACAAATGTAACACTTGTAAATAATCATGCACTAAGTACAATAATGTTGCTACCAACCAAAGAGCATGAAGTCAGTAAACCAGTACGAAAAATAAAAATTAAAAACTATATTAGGTCCCAATTTATCAACTAAAACAATGCATAGGGAGTATACAAACTGTCTTAACAAACATAATAAATGATCCTTCACATCAGGGTAATTTCTAGAATACTGAAAATAGTCAAGAGTAGTACCTCTGCTAAAGATAGGTAATACAGAAAATTGAAAACTACTCGCCCGTTTCCCTGATGTCACCATTCTCAAAATAATAGAATCAATTATGAAAGACAGGTTAGTGAGTTTCTTGAATGAATATAACCCTTTAAGTGACTCAGTTTCATTTCTGAAGTGGTGGTCAGTATGGAATCAACCATAACAGAATTTGCAAAAGTGGTACCTGATGCTCTTGACAAAGCTGAATGTGTTACAGGCATATTTTTAGATCTTTCCAAGGTTTGTGATATGCTGACAATAAGATTCTACTATATAAGCTAGAAGAATTAGGAATAAGAGGGGAGCTAATAACTGGTTCCAATCACACCTAGTAGATAGGGCGCAAAGGGGAGAGATAACACATATCTCAAATAAGTCTAAAGTTTTAATAGAACACTTAGCAGAGCCAAAATACACTTAGGATTTCCTCAGAGTAGCATTTTAGGACCAATTCTGTTCCTGATATACATCAATGACTTTCCCACAAGTGTGAGTCATGGGGAAAAATTCCCTTTGCTGATAACAGCAGAATTATAGTCACTGAGAAAATGAGAACTCCTTGCAGAGAAAGCCACTGAAACCCTCAAGGATGTTTACAACTGGTTGATTAGAATAAAGTGACAGTGAACGTAAACAAAACAAATGCAATGAATTTCAGTTTGAAGAGGGGAAATGACACTATTAAATTAAACATAGATGGCACCTCTATAGTAAGGGAAACAAATGTAAAATTTCTAGGAATGAATACTGATACTCAGTTGACTCAGTTGAAGGGGTGTGAATGCAAAGATACTTGCAAATAGAATGTCATCAGCATGAGTTCTGTCATCAGTGTGTAACAACCAGTGTCTTTTATCTACATGCTATTCATATGTACACTCAGTTCTTAGCTATAGCATTCTTTTATGGAGATCAAATGTACAAAATATTAACACAATTTTTGAACTGCAGTAGAGGACCATAAGAACAATAACTTTCAAAAAACTGGCGATTTTAACTGCACCATATGAGTACATTTACTAAACAGTTGACCACATCAAAAATAACATTGATAATTACTGCAAAAATAGCTCTTTCATGACCATGGAACAAAATCTTGACTAGATTTACATTTACCAAAAAAAAAACTCAAAATAGCATTTTCTAACAAGGAAAAAAACTGTACAATAAATTACCAAAGGATACTACTAACAAAATTGTCAAAACAAACTTATTTAAAAAGGCAGTTAAAAAGTACCTGCTACCCCAAACAGTTTATACATTGAAGGATTACTTAGAGTATTAGTTTTGTGAAAAAATTTAACACAAATAATAATAATGATTATAAAACATTTAACATTCCACATAACACTTTCACACTCTGTATTTTCCTTCTTTTTGTCCTTTTCTGGAAAAACTTACTCCCAAAGCTGTGCACTGTATAGTACTAACACATTTTTCTCTTTCTGAGCTCAACCTCTCACTTGTTACAGAGGGATGTTGACTCAGTTTATCAAGCTAGCAAACAGGAAGTTGTGGTTTACAAAATGGTTCTGACATCACCTGATAGTGTGTTTAGTGTTATGAAACAATGTGTGGGGTATAGTGTGTGCAATGATGGGAGTGAGAAATGAATGAACAATGTATCATTAGTCTTTTATCATTACTAAATATCTTATGCTTAAAACAATATTGTGCACTAGGAGTAAACCATATGAGATAGCACTGTTTTAACCAGAGAGGTCTTGTATTTGGGAGCTTGGAGGTTCCAATCTTCATCCAGCCATCCCCATTTAAATTTTCCATAGTTTCCCTAAATTATTTTGGGCAGATACCAGGATGGGCCAATGGCCTTGCCACAGTGGTAACAGATCACCAAAGTTAAGTGCAGTAAGGCTGGGCTAGGCCGGCCGGAGTGGCCGAGTGGCTCTAGGCGCTTCAGTCTGGAACTGCGCTACTGCTATGGTCGCAGGTTCGAATCCTGCCTTGGGCGTGGATGTGTGTGATGTCCTTAGGTTAGTTAGGTTTAAGTAGTTCTAAGTTCTAGGGGACTGATGACCTCAGATGTTAAGTCCCATAGTGCTCAGAGCCATTTGAACCATTTTTTTGTAGGGCTGGGCTAGCACTTGGATGGGTGATCACCTGGTTTGCCAAGCACTGTCGGCAAGTGAAGTGCACTCAGCCCTTGTGAGGCAAACTGAGTAGCAACTTGATTGAGAAGTAGCAGCTCTGGTCTTGTAAACTGACATACGGCTGAGAGGGTGGTGTGCTGACCACGTACCCTTTTATATCTGCATCCGGAGATGCCTGTGGGCGGAGGATGATGTGGCAGTTGGTTGGTACAGTTGGGCCTTCATGGCCTGTGTGGGCGGAGTTTAGTTTTTTTAGATACCAGGATGGTTCCCACCATAAGGCCACAGCTGACTACCTGTTTCATCCTTGTCATTCTAGACCTGTAAGTTTGAAAATGTCTCTGTATGTGAATTACTTTGTTTTTATTGTTCTTGATTTTAATATCAAGATACTCCAATAATGTTGTAAAAGCAATCTACACATAAATAAAACTGCTACTGCTACTACTACTACTACTACTGCCACTACTACTACTGCTACATATCACACATACACTTATATTTAGCACACCATATAGGTGTCAGGTGGTGATAAATGATCACAAAGGGCACACACATTATTTAAGCTCTCAAAGTGCAATAGAAAGCATCCAGTGTTTTCAGCACTTGTAAGACCTTTCAGATCCTGTTATTTAAATGAATGAGGATGTAATGATGTTTTTGTTGTGTGCTTAATTCATAAAATAGAAAGGCATAATTAGTAATCTGCAATTATTGCTCAATGGAGTATGGCAGACACTCATAATCATGTTCCCCTAATTCTTTTGAGTAGAGTATTATTTTTACACGGTTATGACTTGTTGCAGAGCAGCAGGATGATAGGAATATTGTGTTTATATTATATGTTGCTACTACATGCCACCACATGCTACTACATGCCACAGATAGCTAAATGCTATAATGACATAATTTTAACTTTTTGAATTATACAATAATTGTAAAAAAATTGAAAAACATTTTCTGTAGTACTAAATGTAAGTAAACTGGAAACATAAGTAAATTGGATTGAAATTAGAATATAAATGAGAATATGTTGTAGAACTAAGAAGTAAAAACGTTGAATATTTATTATCTAAATAGAAATTGTGAATATTATGAATAGCCAGAGACTACCATCCTCTACAATCACCACTTTTCAAAACAGTCACTGCAAACCATTTCTGCATGTGCCAAGCATAACCACATCTTGCAAAATTTGCAAAAGTGTTTAATTTTGTTGTCCTTTCATTTGCAGCATCTTCCACTTTTCCCTGGTTGTGGATCTTCAACTATTCTTTGCTCCTGGGGCTGGAGAGGTTAAAGGCAAGCCTGTGGATTTTGTATGGGAGGTTGGGCTGGGTTGTTCGCATTGTCAGATATAGTATTATGAGAGACATTCTTAGGGTTCTGAGGTATTCACTTCTAGCTGAAACACTCTGGTTTGCTTTGAACACAATGCAGCGATTGAGAGCTGCAGTGTTCCCGAACTGCCTTGTCCCTCTGGCTTGTTTCTTATAAGTCAGTTGGCAAAAATAGTGTCAATCCAAACACTAAAAATTGTTTACTATGGAACAGCTTATCCATTTCTTAACTATGGTATTGAACTGTGGGATTGTGCAGCAGACCTGCACTTGAATGAAATATTTGTGTTACAGAAAAAAGCCATTGGGTTAATGCATGGACTAAAGTCCAGAGAGTCCTGTCATGAAACCTTTGTTCAACAAAAATATCTAACAGTATATTCCTTGTATTTGTATAAACTTATTATATATTTTCTGAATAGTAAACACAAACTAAATAAGTGCAGTGATATACATATTTATGTTACTAGAAATAACGGAACTCCTTCAGGCAATGGACAAAATTAAAAATAACTAACAATACTTCCTATATTAATGGGCAGATATGGTTCAACAAGGTGCCACAAGCTTTGAAAACTTGTGAACCAAAGCTGTTCCAAAGGGAGATAAAAGCCTTTGTGGCATCGATCCACGGATCTATAGGCTAGAACATCATGTGCGTATTATGTCTTCGAGTTGACCTTTGTTTGGGTTACTTCCAGGACCTCAGTTCCCGCCTAGTCTTCAACCGGTACATTTGTTGTGTAATAAAAGTATTGATGATTAGAAGAGAGAACTGTGATCATTACCTTATCACCTCGTTATCTCCTTCAGTGGTGACCCCCAAGTTCGAATAATCTGTCGAAAGGAGTACAAAGAGACTACCGTGACGGCTTCTGCGTTCCTCGTGGACCTTTGTCCACTACGCAATGGCCTTCTACAGCACGCTGCAGCCACCTGGTTTTCACCAGCAACAGGAACTAAATTCAAGCATGCCAGCTGTAGTCAGTGCCCAATGGGAATTTCCGCTGTCCTATAGCCTCGAGAACCCAAGGACCTCGTTAGGTGCTGTGGTTTTGAACATGATGCCAGCGGTCTCTGCCTTCGGATTTGTTAACCCCAAAGTGCTTCAGTTTTCGCCACACAGCAGTACAAGAAACCGCTACACACTGATACCGAACTTTAATGCAAGTACTGTAAATAGTGGGGAGCATAGTTTTCATAATGTGCTACAACAGGACTCCTTTTTGAATGTGCAAGCTCCACGTTTGTATCACTCTGCACCGGTTGCACACTATGTGAATGACACTCGCCAGCCTGTTACTTCGAATGTTCATCAGTGCAGTAATTTGAGCGTGTCAGGTTCCACCAAGCTCATCAGTGACTCTGTGATGCACATTTTCACTGCAGATGTGGAGGACCAATTGCATAATAATCTATCGAGCAACCACCGTGACCACTTTGAACTTCTGCCGCAACAACCGGTCCCGCTTCTCTCCATGCTGGGCTTCCTGCTAACGGATTTCGCTTCCCCTCCAGCTACTATGAACACAGCCGGCACGTCTGCTTCCTCTGTATCGCCCTCACTATGCAGAGTTAACTTTGACTTGCCTACTCCTGCGTCCGCTAGCAGCTGCCCGCATTCTCCCACCGACAGTTCGTCGAATCTACCGAAACTTCCGGCATTCAAACCTGCTCACCCAGAATTCTGGTTCAACTTGGTCGAGAAAACTTTCACTGTCTGTGCACTTGATGACAACGCCTGTTTCACATGCCTCGTGAACCACCTCCACGACTGTGTCGACTTAATTTATCACCTGGTTAAGTCACCTCCTCCGAACGAGAAGTATGCTATGGCTAAACAAGCAATACCGGAACGTGTCTCCAAAACAAGAAGAGAAAACGTTCGACAGCTCGTCTACGAAAAACGCTTCGGCGACAGATCTCTGTCCCAGCTGTGGCGATACCTTCGACTTCTCGTCGATGAATGCGATATGCCAGAAGCCACGCTCACCGACATTTGGACGGAAAAGCTGCCTCTGTCTGCCCAAACGGCCATCTCCACCTACAAGGATAGACCACATAGCGAATGCTTGCATGCCGCAGGCCGAGCTTACTCTGCTCTATTACGTGAACGCCGTGCCCAGCAGTCCGGCAGCTACACCAGTTTCCAACCACAACCAGGACCCCAACGTGGACGCCCCACTAAACCTAAGTCCGTCAAGCTCGCAGTACTACCGGCACCTTCACGTCTGCACAACAACAGCACATCTGACTCTGCGGAAGATTCTGGGCCGCCGCCGTCTGACCACTCACAGGAGCAGACGTCCTCCCATAAATACTGTTTCTTCCACGCAAAATTCGGGGAACAAGCACTAATTGCAAACTGCCGAGCTCCTACCCAAACTTCAACTTGTAAGGATGATGATGATGATGTTGGGGTTGTGGGGCGCTCAACGGCGTGGTTATCAGCGCCCGTACAATCAGCCAATCTTTGCTCAGTCCAATTTCGCCACTTTCCTGGATGATGATGAAATGATGAGGACAACACAAACTTGTAAGGGGTCCGTAGGCCCTTACTATAAGTTTTGCGACAGCACAGGTCGACAGGACAAACAATCGATAGTGGGCGTCGGTTTGCGAGAGCGAGAGCGAGTGTTGAGATAGGAGTAGAGTGTGGTACGCGCTGCGGGCCAAGCCGGGTGGAGGTCTGTTGCTGGAATGCAAGACCGTACCGACAAAGGGAGTGGCCATCGCCGCGGTTTAACCCCTTTGTGTTAGAAATATACTGGAAAGTGTAAAAGTATAATTAATAGCGTGATCAGTGAGATTTCTGTGCCAATATTTGTAATTACGCGTCTACCGCGCCGGCATCATCTGGATTGCAGTGTTGGATTGCAGTGTTGGATTACAGTGATTGAAATTACGTGTGACGATAATAAATAACGAAAAGGACTGTGCTGTGATTAGCCGTTATTAATTCTGTACGACGAAGGCAGTGGCTGTCTCCTTACGTTGTGTTTTTGGTGATAAATATAGGTTGTTGATTAATGAAGCTGTGTTGCTGTTCTTCTTGGCACCAGACATTCATTATTGCAGCATTCGAGAAGGACAAAATGGAATGTAACAACTCCGTAGCAGTCCAATCCGATTGCCAGCCCCATTAGGTACACGGTCACATTAATTAATATCTATTTGGGCTCCTATCAGATCCCGATCGAGCGGGATAAGTCAGTAGATTAAACTGGAGTGTTACAAACTGCAGGTAGGCAGTGGCGCCACCTACTGCGACGTAAACAACAGGCGCCGTCCCACGCTCCATTCTGTGTCCAACACTAATGCTTCAAATTGACGAGTCTACGTCCACGACTTGAACTCTGGCACAAACTTTCTCATCGACACGGGTGCAGATGTTTCCCTACTTCCATCTCGTCTTGCTACCGAAGAGATCCGACTACACAAAACTGTTATACGTGCTGTAAACTCGTCTAGTTTGTCGTGCTTAGGTTCTACTTCATATGCAGTGTACCTTTCGCCTGAGTGCAACCTGAAGTGGTCCTTCCTGGTGGGTGACATCGACGATCCCATTTGGGGCATCGACTTTCTATGACACCACAAACTGTGCCCTGACCTCGTCAAGAATACAGTGTTCTACCAGCCTACGCAGGAACACATCCCGTGTGCTTTGTCGAGTGTCAATAGTACTGCTAAGCAGGTCCACCTGGCTAGGAAGTGTAATAACCCCACCTCCGAGCTCTTGTCATGGACAAATAGGTGGCTCACGGAGCGTTTCGAGTCTACACGCCTGCGCTTGGAACAACTTGAGCGACGCCGTCGCCTCAACAGCTTAAGTAACGAGTTATCTTTGGCACGGCAGCAGCTTGCAGCAGACGACGCCTCGGCAACACACGAGGTTAGTCGGTGCCACTACAGTGTTCTCGCGCCCGAGTGCATTTGTGACCGTGTGCCACATAAATTGTACAGTGTCCGCGCTCCCGCCAGCTCTAACTGTGTTAATTCGAGCGCACATTCATCCCCCTCCTCGCTTGGGCAGCTAGCTTCCCAGGCGCAGGTTAATGTTTTTGATTTAGCGCCATCAGCTGTTCATTCATGCCCGCTACCGCCAACAAGCTCGACTGCGGCGCCTTCGATTACTAATAAACAGTGTACCAACCTTGTTTCGCGTAGCTCACTTGTTTGTCACTCCCAGCCACCCAACAGTTGGCACTTATGCAAACTTTCGCCGTCCGCGCCACAACCCAGCCTAGCGGCCGCCGCGCTCAATATACCACAGTCACCTCATGTACCGCGTCGCACGTTTCCGTGGTTACAGACGGCACTGCCCACAATCTTCGCTTGCAAGACGGACCCGCTTGTCTCTTGCCGACCACACCGCCTCAAGCCAGAACTAATGAATGTGGCTTGCGAACAAATAGACGATCTCTTAACAGCCGGCGCAATAGAACCATCTGCCGGATTCAGGGCCTCGCCTATCCTCTTCGTCGCAAAAACCGACGGCACCTGGCGTGTGGTTGGCGACTATACTAAATTGAACTTTCGTACTATCATAGAAAAGTACCTGGTTCCTAACATCGCGGATTTTAACCATGCTCTTGCAGGCGCTAAATATTTCTCGGTAGGGGACTGTAGGAGGGCCTGTTATCAAATTCCGATGGCACCAGAGGATATTGAAAAGACAGCTGTTACAATAACTTTCAGCCTTTTCCAGTACCGGTTCATGCCCTTTGGCCTCCGCAACGCTGCACAAACTTGGCGAGATTCATAAACAATGTGTTGTTTACCTGGATTCTTGTTTCGTTTACTTGGACGAAATTCTTATTTTCAGTCCTACTTTGCAAAAGAAGACGCTTTTAACGCTGCCGGTGTTGAACTGAATAATAAGAAGCTTCAGTTGCACCAGACTTCGGTAAGATTCTTAGGCTACATCGTGTCAGCTAAGGGCCTCACTCCACCCGAGGATAAAATCAAACCTGTTTTGGATTTGCCACGCCCTCACTCATTTAAGGAGCTGCGCAGGTTCATGAAACAGTTAACTATTATAGGAAGCACTTGCCTGCCGCAGCCGAGATTCAGGCTCCCCTAACAGACGCCCTTGCTGGCAAAAATACGACCGGTATCCGCTCGGTCCCCTGGACTCCTGCCATGGAACAAGCTTTAGACAAACTGAAGCACCTACTAGCAAACACAGTGACTGTTGCCCATACCTGCATCCGGACGCTACATTTTTTATTACCGTGGATGCCGTTGCTACTGCATTAGGTGCTATCCTCAGTCAAACCGTCGGAGATACTACCTCTCCTTTGCAGTTCTTTTCTAAGAAGCTCAACGGCGCTCAAAAAAAAGTTCTCAGCCTTTGATAGGGAGCTCTTGGCAGTTTACGAGGCTGTGAAACACTTTCATGCTGAGTTTGAGGCTAGGGACTTCTACATTTTAACCGACCATAAACCTTTGCTTGCTGCTGTAAAGAAACCCCTGACTGACCCTCCACCTAGAAGCTTCCGTCATTTGTACTTTATATTGCAATTTACCTCTGACGTACGATACATCAAGGGTGCAGATGATGTGGTCGCAGATTTTGTGTCTCGTGTCGGCGCTCTCACAACTCTGATAGACCTCTCCACCTTGCCTCAGCTGCAGTCTGCCGACACGGACACCATGGACCTTATTTCTGATCACAGCTCGTCACTCAAACCTGTGTGATCCACCTTTTCCGGTGTCACAGGCGAGGTTTAGTGTGACGAATTAACTGGTACGCTGCGTCCCTTCATACCCAAACCTCTACAGAGACAAGTGTTCGACAAATTACACAACCTATCTCATCCAGGTGTGAGAGCCTCTACCAGACTTATTGCAGCACACATCGCCCCCACTAGGCAGCTTCACCGCTCTTCCCAGCTGCTTCCAGCACGTTCACATCGACGTGGTGGGTCCCCTCACCCCCTCCGAGGGTTACAGATACGTGCTATCTATTATAGACAGAACCTGTCGTCGGGTGGAAGCTGCCCCGCTACCCACTATTACATCCGAATCAGTGGTATGATCCTTCATAGAAACTTGGATTTCACGCTTTGGCTGCCCTGTTTACTTGACGACCGACCAAGGCCATCAATTTGAGTCTGCCTTGTTTTCTGAACTATGTATGCTGTGCGGCATCAAGAAAATTCATTCAACAGCATCCCACCCCCAGAGCAATGGCCTCGTGGAACGTTGGCATAGGACGCTTAAGATGGCCCTACGTTGCCACGGCCTCCTTTGGACGGAAGCCCTGCCATTCGTCTTACTCGGTTTGCAGACTACTTTCGAGGAAGACCTTAAAGGCTCAGTGGCCGAGTTCGTCTACAGCCAGTCCCTTACACTGCCAGGCGAACTTGTTGCTCCTACTCCATTCGCCAAACCGTCCAAAGTGCCGTCCTTGGTAGAATGGGTGAGGTTACACTGTAACAAGCTTCAACCCCCGCCCCCTTCCAGCCACACTCCTCCGCACACATATGTTAGCAAAGCGCTCAACACTTGCGAATTTGTGTTCCTTCATGACAACACTGTAAAAGACCCGTTACAACACCCTTACACAGGCCTGTACAGAGTTGTCAAACGAACCAGAAACACAATGGACATCATAATTAAGGGCTCAGTGACTACTGTCTCCCTCAACAGGGTTAAACCTTCTCGCATCGAGTTTTCCCATACCTCACCCACCGTTGAAGGGACCTCGCTCTCTGGCCACCCTCGGCATTCTTCCTCTGCTCATGATTCGAGTAAACTCACGCCTACACCGGCCCTGTCAACTAGCATGCACTCATTCCGGGGTTTCCGCCTCCCGGCTCCCATAGCAGAGGCCCCAGCTCCCAGGGCTCTAATATAACAGTTCTATCTTCGTGCGACAGCACACTGCGCTGCTCCTCTAACCGGTTCAGCCCGCAGGTTCCTGCCACGCCCACCCAGACCTCACTGTCTAACACTCACCCCGCTACTCACAGCACACCGCCCTCACTGTGCTATGGATTCCCCACTCCACCGGCTCAGAATATCTCTCCGTTAGCAGGCGCCACTTACGAGCTCTCTACCCATGTTCATCCTAATGAAATTTGTGGTTTATCTGTCGTCGTTAGTGGTGATACTGCATTAGTGCTGCTTGCGTGTGACAATTCGTGTGACTCGTTAGGTGGTGTGTCACAACGTGTAGTGAAGTGTATCAAAATCTCTCGAAGTGCTACGTGTGGCAACCTGGATGCTTATGTTAGGCCAAGTGGAAAGGTGATCATTAGGTTCCCTACTGATGACACCCTTCCGCACCAGTGCTCCCGCACCGGCTGACGACTACGACCGCCGCCGTCGTTTAAAGACTGCAGCATCAGCATTCCAGGATTTGCTCCACGCTCTCCTCCCACATGGCCCGTGCCGTCAGATGTGGAGGAGCTCACTGTAACCCACTTAAACTCTGGCCAACCTGCCCCTCCCCCACCTTCGGCTTGGGTAAATACTCCATACTGCGAGGGGGGGGGGGGGGGGCTATGTGTCATTGATCCACGGATCGATAGGCCAGAACATCATATGTGTATTATGTCTTCGAGTTGATCTTTGTTTTGTATACTTCCAGGACCTCAGTTCCAGCCTAGTCTTCAACCTGTCCATTTGTCATGTAATAAAAGTATTGATGATTAGAAGAGAGAATCGTGGTCATTACCTTACCACCTTGTTATCTCCTTCACATTCTTAGCAAATAAATGTTTATATTCAGTCAGTGAATTCTAATGTACTTGCCTCTCTGTTAACATGTAATGTAATTAGAATATTAAGACAAATGTATGTACCACTACTGTACCTAAGTGGTATCTATAGAATCTACTAAGCCAATGTATTTGCTTGATGGCGTACACTAAAAAAATGTAAATAAATAACAGTATATTCACCACACATAGCATCCATGACATCTACCCACCCTTAATTCCATTGTAGTACTTTATTATACTTGTTCTTTTCTTTTCGCCGCTGTCGCTGTCGGTTTCATCATCATGATGCACAGACGAAAAAAGCAGTACTGATCTGTTTTGTTTCGGTATGTATGAAAGTAATGTGACATCTTCCTGAAATCAAAACATGATTGAGTACTCTTTTTTCAATTTCTTTGTTAAAAATTCATCTGGAATTTAAGGCTTATGTTTTTAACCTTCCATCAACAATAATATACTTGTGTGGCGCCGATGAGGTCGACACCAGCATCGATATGCGTTCGTCTTTGGACTCTGAGCATCGTCTTTGGACTCTGAGCATTGTCTTTGGGCGGTTCCGCCATGTTCAGTTTTTTGTGAGCCTTGTATTTGTTTAGGGGAGTAAATGAACTACTGCTAAATGGGTGTTGTCTGGTGTAACCAACCCGAACTTATCCCCTCACTGGTGACCTCGAGTTGTAGTGTCTTCTGTTTTCATCGTTTTACTGTGTCCGCGGCCTCTGCGTCGGTTATTTTCGCGTGTATTACATCGACGCAGCATTTCAACAATGACTATGGCCCAGCGCCTAACGCCAAATTTTGTGATCGACATGCATTGTGTGGTGGGCGATGTACACCCAAAAGGACTGCAACACAATGCCTTTCACTCGACGACTCCACCGGATGTTTTCGAGCCTGCAACAATAAGTGAGGTTAGGAGTGTGCACGACTCTGGCTATGAAACGCCTTTGTTCCCGCCACATGTGCCCTCCCTCATCGACTGTGCAGTTACCTCTTACGGATCTCCGTGCAGTGCGGGACCAATGCCGATTTCTGCAAATGCTTCGTCGGACAACCTACTACCGCCAGGACAACTATTTGCGACGCCAAAATCCGTGAATCCGTGCAGTACCACGTGGATACCTGCCACGTGGCCAGAACAGCTTCGTCCACAGGTCAACCTCCTCAGCATCCGACCATGCCCTCGCCTGCCTTGGTTCAGCATCACCACATGCATTCCTACTTCGATACCTCGGCCTGCAACAGGAACAATTACTTGTTCTCTGTGCCTGACCCCCACCTCTGTCCCACTGCTATGCCTCAGTGTTTTTTGCCACGACATTCACCTTATCCGCACACCGTTTTGAGTAGAGTGACTATGAGCAGTGAACATTCACACATTCCATCCCATGTACGACATCATTTCCCACACTGTGCTTCTGGACAGCCCACACCTTCGCAGCCTCCCTGCAACACAGGTGGCCCCGGCTCTGATCATACATCGAGCTTTCCATGGACTGACATGCGTTCTCAAACTTTGAACTTTTTCTCACCTGTCGCCCCTGCGCCGGCTCCAGTCGAGCTTCCGCTACTGTTCTCGGCACATCTTGGAGCTTCATCCGCATCAGTCTTCCACGACGTGTCAGTCCGAACACACCCGCAATGTGTTGAACAACCGCAATCAACACATTACGATGTCTCACACCCATCGGCTTTTCTGTGTCGCAACGGATCACTCTCAACCTTAACATGTCACATACACGCTGCCGCATAAACAGCCGTCATTGAGACATCCCCTGGAGGCACACTCTCCTGGAATATTACAGCTCGATTCAGGCAGTGCCCCGATGAACTCAACTCAACTTGTTCTTCCGAACATTCTACAATGCTTACCGACACTGTCACCGTTGAATCCCGACAGTGCAACAACCTGGTTAAAAATTGTGGACGAGGTGTTCGACCATTACAAACTCGATGAGTCAACCAGGTTTCTGTGCCTCATCACCCACCTGCACGACCAGGAGGACTTGATTGCTGACCTGGTCGATGCCCTGGACTCATCTACCTGGTACACTCTAGTCAAAAAGACAGTTCTACGTCGGCTTGCATGCTCAACTGAGGCAGCAATACAGCAAGTGCTCCACGCCGAGCAACTAGGCAATGATAAACCTTCCCTGCTCTGGAGACGACTACATGCCCTGCTCAGCGCCGACCTATTTTCTGAGACAGCTCTCCTCGCCATCTGGTCAGATAAACTATCTCCTCACATCCGCTTTGGACTGGCTCAAAGGTATCCTGAAGCTGTTGAGCAAAGAATGACAATTGCTGACAAGCTACACAATGAATCACTGCTCTATTTCGCCAGTCACTGCCTACTTGGCAACTCTCAGGTTCAGGCTCATCACCCTGCGGCCGGATGTGGCCGGGGCAATACTGTGCCGACCATTCCGTTCGCTTCTGGAAGCAGTAAACAAGCAACTGGGATGTCACTGGCTCTGCCCACGGTCACGCCCCCTCATGCAACCGAACCTGCTGCGGCCACCGAACCTCGGCCGCCACCACTGGCAACGAACTTTCCACAGGAAGTGCAAACGCACTACCCGTGCTGTTACTTCCACACATGGTTTGGTGAGACGGCAGGGAACTGCAGACCACCCTGCTACTTCCCAAACGTCAATCGCAGGTAGGTCCGGGTGCCCCCTCCTGCGCACATCATGACAGACACCCCCTAGTGCTCCATTCTGACCGGAAATGACCGGATAATTGCGGACCACTTTACATTAAAGACATTTCGTTGTGATACCTTTTCCTAGTGGACACAGGCGGCGATGTTTCACCGCTGCCTACGTCCTTAGCGTCGTCAAACATCCGCCCTCATCATACTTCACTGCAAGCCGTGAATTCAACTAACCTACAATGCTAGGGTTCAACTTCCTGCGCCATCTCACTCCCCATGAACTGCAAACTCAAGTGGACTTTTTTAGTGTGCGAAATTAACGAACCTATACTAGGCATTGACTTCTTGCGAAAACTTTCACCGGACCTAGTGTGAAACACCGTGTTTCATCATCCGTCCAAGACTCACTTCCCCTGTGCTTCGTCGAGCTAACCCCCGCTGACACATTGGTCTGGGCTCATCTCATCCATACATGCTCATCTCTGTCGACGACATTACAGGAAACCATGACAAGTGCCTTGTCAAGCTTGAACACGTCGCTCGCCTGTGCAAGAAAAACCATGAGCACTCCATCAGGCTCCACAAAACACAGTTCCAGCTCCTTGTTGCAGCAAAGGAATTACAGACACTACATCAAGGACAAAGCAAGGTCAGTAAGTGCTCCAAATCTGCTTGCAGTCCCAGCAATCGAGCCTCCATGTGTTTACCTTCCGCTACCCCTCTCAACTGTGCTATCAAGACTGCGATAACCTGTACTGAAAGTTCGGCAGGGGCACACCCTCCTAACATGGTGCAACGAGTGTCAAGTGTTCCTGAACTGACGGCTCCTACCCCGCCCCTCACGGACAACACATCAGTCTATGCAACTTTGGCTCCTGCGCGCCGCCGTGCGACCGCCACTGACAACACAAATAGTACATTCGCACCTAGCGTTTCGCCCACAACCGTGCTACCACAGACCACACCCTCAGACTATGGACTCACTAACACCCAACGAGCTCTACCGAGCTCACCTGACCACAGTGCCACTGCTTCGGGCCGGCGGCCATCTTGTCACGTAGACTCCTGGGACACTTCACCGCCTTGGCTCCCAACGGATCCCCCGAGTGGCTCCAAACACCACGACCACGCCTCGCCTGCCCAGCCCGCCACACATTGTGAACAAACTGCTTCCCGTGCTGCCGGAAACATTTCCGTCGTCACCAACGGCACGGTTCACAAGTTTCGCCTCTCGCCAGGTCCCCCAATCTTCAGTAAGCCACGTCGACTTTGTCCCGAGAGCCTCTCCGAACTTAAAAATCAGATTTCTGAACTACTAAACTATGACGTCATTGAACCCTCTCCCAGTGGCTGGTCTTCACCCATACAAATGACACCCAAGAAAGACGGGTTCTGGCGCATGTGTGGAGACTACCGTCAAGTAAACGCACAAACAATTATGGACACCTACCCCATACCCAACATTGCTGACATTACCAGTTCCCTAGCAGGTGAGACCGCGTTCTCTGTCATTGATTGCAAATGGGCCTACAAGCAGATCCCCATAGCACCTGAAGACATCGAGAAGACAGCAATCACCACCCCGATTAGGTTATTTCAGTTTCGATTCATGCCCTTCGGTCTAGAAAATGCAACCCAAACCTGGCAACGCTTCATCAACGAAGTACTATTCGACCTAAAATTCTGCTTTGATTATCTTGATGGCATTCTTGTGTGCAGCTCCTCCGTCGAGGACAACGTTCGACACGTGCAAACTGTTGAACACTCTCGCGGCAGCAGGCATCGAGACCAACCAGGACAAATTGCAGCTACATCAAACCGCTTCACTTTTCTTGGTTCTCGGGTCTCTGCCGACTGCACTTCACCACCCCCTGAGAAAGTACAAACAATACTAAATCTACCCAGACCTTCGTCATTCAGTGAGCTCCAGCGCTTTCTGAGGACGGTTAATTAATATCGCCGACATCTACCTCGGGCTGCAGAGATTCAGGCTCCACTGATGGACGCCTTGGCAGGTACCAACACTTCTGGATCTCGGCTTGTTCCATGGACCCCTGCTATGACTGACTCTTTCACTGCCCTCAAAAGTCTTCTTGCCAAGGCCTGCATCATCACGCATCCTCATCCCAATGTGCAGATTTTCATCACCACAGACACGAGCGATACTGCCATCGGCGCTGTCCTTAGCCAGACAATCGATGCCCAAACTTCGCCTCTGCAGTTCTTCTCGTGCAAGGGCATCAAGCATTTTAAGACCAACGTTGAGAGACGCACTTTCTATGTTTTAATGGACCACAAACCCCTGGCTGCGGCCATTAGAAACCCGCCAGCTGACCTGCCTCCTCGCCGCTTCAGATACATGGACTTCATATCTCAGTTCACCACCGATGTAAGACACATAAAGGGTGCTGACAATATAGTTGCTGATTTCCATTCACGAGTCGATGCCGTCCATTCGCTGTTAGACCTCTCTGAACTGCCTAACCTCCAACCCGCCGACAAGGAAACACAAAACCTGATTTCAGACTCTACTTCTTCACTACACTTCGTCCGCACCACCTTCCCTGGCATTTCTGGTGAGATCTGGTGCGACGACAGTACGGGCATGTTACGCCCCCTCATCCCAACTACGCTTCATCGAGCTGTCTTCAATGCATAGCATAATTTAGTGCAGCCATGACTCTCTACGGACAGAGGCCGTTCCCCTTGTGGTACTCGGCATTCGTGCGATCTATAAGGAAGACCTCAAAGGCACAATAGCCGAGTTCGTATACGACCAGGCTATTGCTCTTCCTGCCAAACTTGTGAGCCCTTCCACTTCTCCCCCTCAATCTGACTTACCTTCGATCGTGGACCATGTCAGACGCCACTTCATCGACCTCCATGTCCCTCCGCCCTCCAGCCATTCTCACCCTAAGGTTCACGTCCCGAAATCTCTGGACAATTGCGAGTACATCATGCTCCGAGATGACACTGTCCGTGCTTCCGACCAGCCTCCATATACCGGCCTGTATCGAGTTCTCCGGCGCTCAGCCAACACCTATGACATCCAGATGAAAGATTCAGCTGTTACAGTCTCTCTCAACAGACTTAGGCACGCTCATGTCGAGCCTTCTTCTACCCCCCTTCAGGCCACAACCACGCCATTCTCTATCATGGCTCACGACGCTCCGACAACTCCCTCCACGTCGGACTTACACACTCGATCGAGTGACTTCCAGCTTTAATCGTCGAGCTCTCCTCTGACCTCTCCCTCTGCTCCGGTCTCACGCACTCTGTCGAGTGAGCACATACTCCCCACGTCAAGCTTGCCTAAGATCTTGCCCTCGCCGCCGGGCACTTCGCCAGTCCCTTCGACCTCTCCACTGTCGCCTGCCTCTCCCTGTCGAGGTTTCTCATGCCCACCATCTTGAACGTGCCCTTGTTCAATGTGTTTGTGCTTGTCCCCCCGGACATAATCGTCGACATCTCATTAATACTGCGCGATTATACATTGTTCATCGTGTGTTTCTCTTCATCCAGTGCTCATGACACAACCTCCGCCATTCCCTGCCACCTGGCGAAATGTGTTTCCCTCCAGCCCGAAGTCGACGTGGAGATGCTTCGTGTGGTCGCCACGCCCACTGGAGACATCGTCGTCATCACACCGGTTCACCCGCAAACTGCTGGCCTACCTGTCGCTGCACGACCAGCATTTCCAGTACGATGCCCGGCTTGCTTCAACGACTACCAGATTCGGTGGTCGAACCTTCCTTCACGACACCTACCCACACAGCTCACTGACGACGCTGTCAAGCTGGCCTTGGTCTGGCTCCTGCGGACCACTCCTGCTGACTGCCGACCCCATAGTCACCCCCACCCCCCCTCCGACCTCTAAAGAGTACTCCGTAATGCGTGGGGGGGGGGGGGGGGTTGCTATGTGGCACCGATGAAATCGACACCAACATTGATATGCATCCATCTTTGGACTCTAAGCACTATCTTTGGGTCTTCTGCCATGTTCATATCTGTTCTTTCTGATCCTTGTATGTGTTAAGGTTAATAAATGAACTACTGCTAAATGGGTGTCGTTTGGTGTAACCAACCCGAACACTCCCCTCAAGTTCATTTATTAACCTTAACACATACAAGGATCACAAAGAACTGAACTGAACATGGCGGAAGGTGTCGATTTCATCAGCGCCACATGCAACCCCCCACAGTACGGAGTACTGTTGAGAGGCCAGGGGGTTGGGGTGACTATGGTGTTGGCAGTCAGCAGGAGTGGTCCGCGGGAGACAGACCAAGGCCAGCTTGACAGCGTCGTCAGCGATCTGTGGGGTAGATGTCGTGAAGGAAGGTTCGGCCACCGAACCTGGAAGTCGTTGAAGTGATCTGGGCGTCGTACTCTGCGTGCTGGTCCTGTGGCGACAGGTAGGTGGTGGTTTGCAGGTGTAACGGAGCGACGACGACGATGTCTCCTGAGGGTATGGCGAACACACGAAGCATGTCCAGGTCGACATCAGGCAGGAGGGGAACACATTCCACCAGGTGGCAGGGAACGACGGAGGTTGTGTCATTAGCACTGGATGAAGAGAAAAACACGACGAACAGTGTATAATCGCGCAGTATAGAGATTTCGTGGATAATGTCTGGGGGGGGGGGGGGGGGGAACAGGCACAAACACCTCGAGTGAGGGCACGTTCGAGGTGGGGGGGCCATGAGAAACCTCGACAAGGCAAGGCAGGTGATGATGGAGCAGTCGAAGGGATCAGCGAAGGGGCTGGTGGTGAGGGCAAGTTCATAGGTAAGCTCAATGTGGGAAGCACGTGGTCACTCGACGGAGTGCGTGAGACCAGAGTAGAGGGCAAGGTCGGAGGAGAGCTAGATGATTGGAGCTAGAAGTCCCTCGACGGAGTGTGTGAGACTGGTGTGGAGGGCGAGGTCGGAGGAGAGCTTGATGACTGGAGCTGGAGGTCACTCGATCGAGTGTGTAAGTCCGACGTGGAGGGAGTGGTCGGAGCGTCACGAGCCACGACAGTGAGTGGCGTGGTCGTGGACTGAAGGGGGGTAGAAGAAGGCTCCACATAAGCAGGCTTAAGTGTGTTGAGAGAGACTCTAACAGATGAATCACTTGGATGCCATAGGTGTTGGCTGAGCGCTGGAGAACTCGGTGTGGCCGGTATATGGAGGTTGGAGGGGAGCACGGACAGTGTGATCTCATAGCATGACATACGCGCAATTGGCCAGAGTTTTCGGGACCTGAACCTTAGGGCGGGAATGGCTGGAGGGCGGAGGGATATGGATGTTGGTGAAGTGGCGTCTGATGCGATCCACGAAGGAAGGTCAGTCTGATTCAGTGAGAGAAGCGGAAGGGCTCACAATTTTGGCAGGGAGAACAATGTTCTGGCCATATACGAACTCGGCTATAGTGCCTTTGAGGTCTTCCTTATAGATCGCACAAATGCCGAGTAGCACAAGGGGAAGGGCCTCTGTCCATAGAGAGTTGTGACATCGAAGAGCCACCTTGAAAGTGCGGTGCCAACACTCGACTAGCCCGTTACTTTGCGGGTGATATGCTGTGGTATAGATGCGCCAGATGTTGCAAATGCAACAATTCTCGTTGAACAGGGCTGACTCAAATTGTCTGCCTTGGTCAGTCTTGATGATAGCTGGACATCCGAAACGCAATACCTATGACTCGACGAAAGCTCGAGCAACAGTTTCTGCCATAATATTGGATAGGGGGACAGCCTCGACCAAGCAAGTTTTTTTGTTGATAGACGAGAGAACATAACGGAAGTCGTTAGAGGGGGAGAGAGGGCCAACAATGTCAATATGAATATGCTGCAATCGGCCAGGAGGGATCGAAAAGGCACCGAAGGGGGGAGGGTGAAGTGTGGTTGTGTACTTTGCAGCGTTGGCACGCATCGCAGGAGTGTGCCCATTGCTGGCAGTCCTTGTTGACATTTCTCCACACACAGCACTCCGCTACGAGGCGGGCAGACGCACGAACAATGGTCTGGGCTAAATTATGCAATGCGTTGAATACAGCTTGATGGAGCGTGGTTGGGATGAGGGGGCCTAACGTGCCCGTACTGTTGTCGCACCAGATCTCACCAGAAATGCCAGGGAAGGTGGTGCGGATGAAGTGTAGTGAAGAAGTAGAGTCTGAAATCAGGTTTTGTGTTTCCTCGTCGGCGGGTTGGAGGTTAGGCAGTTCAGAGAGGTCTAACAGCGAATGGACGGCGTCGACTCGTGAATGGAAATCAGCAACTATATTGTCAGCACCCTTTATGTGTCTGACATCGGTGGTGAACTGAGATATGATGTCCATGTATCTGAAGCGGCGAGGAGGCAGGTCAGCTGGCGGTTTTCTAATGGCCGCAGCCAGGGGTTTGTGGTCCATTAAAACATAGAAAGTGCGTCCCTCAACGTTGGTCTTAAAATGCTTGATCGCTTCGTAGACCGTGAGCAACTCCCTGTCAAACGCAGAATATTTCCGTTGTGCATTGATGACCTTGCGCGAGAAGAACTGCAGAGGCGATGTTTGGCCGTCGATTGTCTGGCTAAGGACAGCGCTGATGGCAGTATCACTCGCGTCTGTGGTGATGAAAAACTGCGCATTGGGATGAGAATGCGCAATGATGCGGGCCTTGGCAAGAAGATTTTTGAGGGCAGTGAAAGAGTCAGTCATAGCAGGGGTCCATGGGATGGGCTGAGATCCAGAAGTGTTCGTGCCTGCCAAAGCGTCCGTCCGTGGAGCCTGAATCTCCGCAGTCTGAGGTAGATGTCGGCGATAGTAATTAACGTTCCCCAGAAAGCGCCGGAGCTCTTTGAATGACGAAGGTCTGGGTAGGTTTGTACTTTCTCAGGGGGTGGTGAAATGCTGTCAGCAGCTGAACACAAGAATGTCATCAAGATATGCAAAGCAGAATTTTAGGTCGAATAGCACTTTGTCGATGAAGCATTGCCAGGTCTGGGATGCGTTTTTCAGACCGAAGGGCATGAATCCTAATAGAAATTACGCGATTGGGCCGGTGATTGCTGTCTTCTCGATGTCTTCACGTGCCATGGGTATCTGGTGGTAGGTCTGTTTGCAATCAATGACAGAGTACGTGGTCGCACCTGCGAGGGAATTGGTTAAGTTGGCACTGTTGGGTATGGGGTAGGTGTCCATAATTGTTTGTGCATTTAGTCGACGGTAGTCTCTGCACATGCGCCAGGACCCGTCTTTCTTGGGTGTCATATGTCTGGGCATAGACCAGATACTGGCAGAGGGTTCAATGACGCCAGAGCTCAGTAGCTCAGAAATCTGATTTTTAAGGTCGGAGAGGCTCTCGAGACAAAGTCGACGTGGTTTACTGAAGATTGGGGGACCTGGCGTGTGGCGAGGCTTGTGAACCGTGCTGTTGGTGACGACGGAAATGTTGCCCTCGACACGGGAGGCGGTTTGTTTACTAAGTGTGGTGCGCGCAGCAGGCTAGGCGAGGTCGTGGTGTTCGGAGCCACTCGGCGGATCTGACGGGAGCCGAGGCAGCAAAGTGTCACAGGAGTCAAAACGACAAGTTGGCTGACGGCCCAAAGCAGTGGCACCGTGGTCGGGTGAGATCGGTGGAGTTCGTTGGGTGTTAGTGAGTCCATTGTCTAAGGGCGCAGCCTGTGGCAGCACGGTTGTGGGCGAAACGCTAGGCGCGAATGCACTGTTTGTGTTGTCAGTGGCGGTTGCACAGTGGCGCGCAGGAGCCGAAGTTGCATAGTTTGAGGTGTTGTCCGTGAGGGGCGGGGTAGGAGCCATCAGTTCAGGAACACTTGACGCCCGTGGCCCTGCCGAACTGTCAGTACAGGTTATGGCAGTCATGATAGCACGGTTGCGAGGGGTAGCGGAAGGTAAACACATGGAGGCTCGATTGCTGGGACTGCAAGCAGATTCGGCGCACTTAATGACCTTGCTTTGTCCTTGCTGTAGTGTCTGTAATTCCTTTGCTGCAACAGGGAGCTGGAGCTGTGTTTCGTGGAGCCTGAGGGAGTGCTCATGGTTTTTCTTGCATAGGCGAGCGACGTGTTTAAGCTTGACAAGGCACTTGTGCATGGTTTCCTGTAATGTCGTCGACAGAGACGAGCATGTATGGATGAGATGAGCCCGGACCAATGTGTCAGGGGGGGTTAGCTCGACGGAGCACAGGGGAAGTGAGTCTTGGACGGATGATGAAACACGGTGTTTCACACTAGGTCCGGTGAAAGTTTGTGGTGTCGCAGGAAGTCAATGCCTAGTATAAGTTCGTCACTTTCGCACACTATAAAATTCCACTCGAGTTTGCAGTTTGCGGAGAGTGAGACGACGTGGGAAGTTGAACCCGAGCATTGTAGTTTAGCTGAATTCACGGCTTGCAGTGAAGTATGATGAGGGCCTATGTTCGACGACGCCTAGGACGTAGGCAGCAGTGAAACATCGCCGCCTGGTTCACTAGGAAAAGGTATCCCGACGAAATGACTTTAATGTAAAGTCGTCCACAGTTATTCGGTCGTTTCTGGACAGAATGGGGCACTGGGGGGTGCCTGTTGTGTTGTGCGCAGCAGGGGGCACCTGGACCTACCTTTGGCGTTTGGGAAGTAGCAGGGTGGTCTGCAGTTCAGTGCCGCCTCACCAAACCGTATGTGGAAGTAACAGTACAGGTAGTGTGGTTGCATTTCCTGCAGAACGTTCGTTGCCAGTGGCAGTGGCCGAGGTTCAGTGGCCGCAACAGTCTCGGTTGCAGGAGGGGGCGTGACCGTGGGCTTAGCCGGTGATGTCTCAGTAGCTTGTTTACTGCTTCCCGGAGCGAGAGGAATGCACAGTGCTGCCCCAGGTGTGTCCGGCCACAGGGAAATGAGCCTGAACCTGAGACTTGTCAGGTAGGCAGTGACTGGCGAAATAGAGCAGTGATGCATTGTGTAGCTTGTCAGCAATTGTCATTCTTTGCTCGACAGGTTCTGGAGACCTCTGAGCCAGAGCAAAGCGGATGTGAGAAGTTAGTTTATCAGGCGTTTTTTATTCCGGAGATCGACCAGTGCCCCAGTAAAATACTGCCTGAAATAAAAACCCAAAGCCCCATAATATCTCACAGAAGTAACAGTAGAGATGATAGTTATATGCCCATAGTTACAGCAGTTATTAATATAAAGTGTTTAAGTAACAAGGTGGACCTTCTATCATTCTTTGTAGAAGAAGTCAAACCAGATGTTTTATGAAACTTCCTGGCAGATTAAAACTGTGTGCCCGATCGAGACTTGAACTCGGGACCTTTGCCTTTCGCGGGCAAGTGCTCTACCATCTGAGCTACCGAAGCACGACTCACGCCCGGTACTCACAGCTTTATTTCTGCCAGTATCTCGTCTCCTACCTTCCAAACTTTACGGAAGCTCTCCTGCGAACCTATGTTCTGTAAAGTTTGGAAGGTAGGAGACAAGATACTGGCAGAAGTAAAGCTGTGAGTACCGGGTGTGATTCGTGCTTCGGTAGCTCAGATGGTAGAGCACTTGCCTGCGAAAGGCAATAGGTCCCGAGTTCGAGTCTTGGTCGGGCACACAGTTTTAATCTGCCAGGAAGTTTCATATCAGTGCACACCCCGCTGCAGAGTGAAAATCTCATTCCAGATGTTTTATGTATCTGTGAACACTGGTTAGATGAAGCAGAAGGTTACTATTACAGAGCCATTGAATATTTGGACAGGGTAAAGTCATGGTATCGAACTACTACAATTCATGTCGGTGTATCTGTATATGCAAGCATGACTCTTAGTGTAAAAGAAATAGGCTTATGGAAACACTAAAGAGAGAGTCTTCATGACTTTGATAAATAGCTGTGGGCTGTTTGTTGCAAACTGACTGCCAACAAGATGTGATGCCTGCCAAGACACAGTTATCACAAACCTCAATATCTGGGACTATAATGTCAGTGTAGTTGAACCAATGATTGCTGACCATAGTGCATTAGTAATGGAAATAAGTATGAAATGCTTGAGTCAACTGCAACCAAGATCATGGCACTCCAGTTACACATTTAGTAAAAGTCACATGAGAAACATAACCAGTAGCACTTTTGAAAACTGGAAGGAAGTGCGCCCTAAGGATATTGTAAAAATAGTTAAGTCATACAAGAACTCAGAGAAAGAAGATATCTATTGTATGTCTTGCACAATGCTGAAGAAAATTATTCTGGAGCTTGCTCAACCATCATCTATAGCAATCAACAAATGCTTACAGTTACAGAATTATTTTGAAGTAAATAAACTCTTCCAGGACACGCAGCATGGTTTTTGCAAGGGAAAGTCAACGTTTATGGCAACACTGGACTTAACCAGAAAAATAAGGCAAGGATTCAAAGACAGAGAAAGTGTGGCACTGACACTCTGTCATCTTAGCAAGGCATTTGACTGCATTTCCCACAAGATACTGTACAATAAATTGAAGTGTTACGGTGTCAGAGGTGTTGTTCTGGCAACTTTTCAGTCTTACCTGGAAAACTGGAGACAAGTGGTATCAATTCATGGAGCAACATCACAAGAACAAAAGCTGGAATAGTATATTATGCCCTATTCCATAGCCATATCAATTACGGCCTACTGTTATGGGGACATTCTGTAGGTAGTAAGGATGTGCTAATTCTATAGAAAAAAGCTCTCAGAATAATCACATCAAGTAAAAGACATGAGCACTGCAGGCCTATATTCAAGCAGTTAGGAATTATGACGGTCTTCAGCCAGTATGTGTTTTTATGTCTCATCAGCGTGAAAGAAAACCATGGAGTCTTCAGCATGAGGCAAGATATACACAATCACAATACCCGTAACAAGAGGAGGATCGAAATACCCAGGTGTCGACTGACGGGAACGCAAGACAGCTTTCCAGTGGTTGCCCTAAAGATGTTCAACTCACTGACTCAAGGAGTGCCATGCCACTAGGAACATTCAGAAGGAGAGTAGCACAGGACCAGAATGAACGCCCATTGTACTCCATTGGTGAATTCTTTAATAGTGACCAAAGTGAATGGGCAAACAAATATTTTTTCTATTAAGTATAAATGTCTAAATTATGTGAATATTTCTTTAAATGTATTTATGTAATTAATCTTGACGCAGTCTGTCCAGTCATGACTGGTAAACGACACAGATCTAGTAATAAAGTAATATCTGACCAGATGGCAAGGAGAGCTGTGTCAGAGAGTAGATCGGTGCTGACCAGGGCACGTAGCCCACTCCAGAGCTGGGAAGGTTTGTCATCGCCTAGTTGCTTGACGTGGAGCGCTTCCCATATTGTGCCTCAGTTGAGAGTGCAAGCCGACGTAGAACTGTCTTTTTGGCTAGAGTGTACTGGTTAGATGAGTCCGGGTCGTCGACCAGGTCAGCAATCAAGTCCTCCTGGTCGTGCAGGTGGGTGATGAGTCACAGAAACCTGGTTGACTAGTCGAGTTTGTAATGGTCAAACACTTTGTCCACAATTTTGAACCAGGTTGATGCTCTGTCGGGATTACGCGGCGGAGTGTTGGTAAGCGTTGTAGAATGTTCGGAAGAACAAGTTGAGTTGAGTTCGTCGGGGCACTGCCTGAATCGAGCTGTTGTTGCTGTAGTGTTCCAGGAGAGTGTGCCTCCAGGGGATGTGGCAACGATGGCTGTTCGGGTGGCAGCGTGAAGGTGACACATTGTGGTTGACCGCGATCTGTCGCGACGCGCAATGCCGACGCAGGTGAGACACCGTAATGTCTCGATTGCGGTTGCGGAATCTCAACATGTTGCGGGCGTGTTCGGACTGATGCGTCACGGAAGACCGACATGGATGAAGCACCGAGATTTGCCGGGAGCAGTAGCGGAAGCTCGACTGGAGCCGGCGCAGGGGCGACAGGTGAGAAAAAGTTCAAAGTTTGAGAATGCATGTTAGTCCACAGGAAGCTCGACGTATGATCAGAGCTGGGGCCACCTGTGTTGCAGGGAGGCTGCGGAGGTGTGGGCTGTCCAGAAGCACAGTGTGGGAAATGATGTCGAACGTGGGATGGAATGTGTGAATGTTCACTGTTCATAGTCACTCCACTCAAAACAGTGTGCAGATAAGCTGAATGTCATGGCACAAGACACTGAGGCATAGTAGTGGGACGTAGGTGGAGATCAGGCACAGATAACAAGTTATTGTTCCTGTTGCAGGCCGAGGTATCGAAGTAGGAAGGCATGTGCTGATACTGAACCGAGGCAGGCACAGGTGTGGTCGGATGCTGAGCAGGTTGACCTGTGAACGAAGCAGTTCCGGCCACGTGGCAGGTATCTGCGTGGTACTGCATGGATTTCGGCATGGCAAACCATTGTCCTGGCGTAGTAGGTTGCTCGACAGAGCATTTGCAGAAATCAACACTGGTCCCGCACTGCATGGACATCCGTAAGAGGTAACTGCACAGTGGATGAGGGAGGGCAAATGTGGCGGGAACAAAGGCATTTGATAGCTGGAGTCATGTGCAATCCTAACCTCACTTATTGTTTGCAGGCTCGAAAACGTCTGGCGAAATCGGCGGAATCATCGAGTGAGAGGCATTGTGTTGCAGTCCTGGCAGGTGTTCATTGCCCGCGACACGATGCGAGTCGATCACAAAATTTGGCGTTATGTACTGGGCTGAAGTCATTGTTCAAATGCTGTGTCGATGTAATACACGCGAAAATATCCGACGCGGAGGTCGTGGACACAGTAAAATGGTGAAAACGGAAGACATTACAACTGGGGGTCACCAGTGATGGGAGTGTTCGGGTTGGGTACACCAAACTACACCCATTTAGCAGTAGTTCATTTATTAACCTTAAGACGTACAAGGATCACAAAGAACTGATCTGAACATGGCGGAAGAGCCAAAGATAATGCTTAGAGTCCAAAGGTGGATGCATATCGATGTTGGTGTCAATTTCATCGGCGCCACAAATTACTGCTAAAAGCGTGTGATTATTGGTGCAATGTCATCGACGCCACAGCCTAATGGTAAGACGACCATTCGTGATAAGCAGGAACCCATGTTTGAGTCCCAGTCCGGCACAAATTTTCATTGTCCTCACTCTGTTATACAGCTGATGGTTGTCCCTATTATCAACTGGGAATACATTTCATGTAACTCAGAAAAAGTTATGAGACCAAAATCTGTGGTTCATACATCAAATTATTCCCACAAGATCTGTTAAAAGTTGGTAACCATTGCACTGGCTTAAACTCTTATTCTTTGAGCTACATATTTCGAAAACTGACAAATTTTTCAAGATTTCCCCTTGTCTTCCCTCTTCATGAACCAGTCCCCTTAAAGAAATAGCAAAATGAAGACACAGTATACTAGTTCTTCAGCCAGATTGGAACCAGCAACTAATTAAGCCTTTGTTTCAGACAGCAGCCACATGGCCACTGGGATAGTAAGCCATGACTCTGTTCTCTTCTCTGACACTGCCATAGTGATGGCTACATTAGGTAATTAATAGTTAAAGGGCGGGAATAGATGAACTTTATGCATGGAACTACCTTCATGGGCTCAACACCATTAATTTGATAACTACATGTCATTCATGTTAAGTGGATGTCATTCAGTTTATTTAATGGAATTTAGAAGAACATATCAAGTGAATTTAGCAAGATAACTTTGTGCCATTCTATGGTGTCATCCTAGGACTGCAGAGTTGCCATAAATATTATATAATGTTGCCATCTGTATTAGTCATAGGAAGGATATATTTCTATTGTCGATGGATTTCTTGAATGGGCCAGGAAGTGAGGAGTGCAGCTCATGTTTCAGAGATGTGGCCATTGAGGTAACCCAGGCCAAAAAAACAAAAGTTAAAGCTGATGACTCTTTCTCTCATTCCTGTAACTAGGTGTAAGTGTAATCATAGTTACTAATAATACCCAGATGCACTGAATGCTATCTGAGCATCATAAATCAATAGCTGTCACAATTACTACTGATTTTCATTCTTAAGTGTACTGCAAATTAAAAATCTCATTCACCTGATGCAGTTAATGTTTTTTAGCTTCTTCAGTGGCTCTAGTGAAAGCACTATACATAACACATCTTTTGATACTTATAGACTTAAGGAGACTTGTACATGAAGAACTGTCAAAAACTCGATTTTTAAATTTTTGTCTTAAAAAGCTCTGGTGTCTGAACGCCTGAAGATGGCAAGAAGTCGGCTTGCCAAAATATCGCACCTTTTAGATGACGCTACCTGGCTGAATACCCAAGAAATTTTCAATATAGTGTAAGTCTCTCTTTTTTCTGGTATTATAATCAGGAATGTCACTGTTGTTTTTAAACTGGTCCATGTTGTTCAGAACAAATTTCATTAGTGAGTAAATGTAGTGTGAGGCTGTTGTAAGAATTCCCAATGTTTTAAAAAGATGCCTACGAGATGTGCGACTATGGACCCCACGCATTATTCTAACCACTTTCTTTTGAGCAGTGAATACTTTTTCTCTAAATGTTGAGTTACCCCAAAATATTATTCCGTATGACATCAGAGAGTGAAAGTATGTAAAGTATGCTAGCTTACTAATTTCTATATCTTCAAAATTGGCAATTATTCTGATTGCAAAAGTTGCTGAACCTAGTTGCTTTAGAAGATCCAAAATATGAATTTTCAAATTAAGATTCTCGCCTATGTGTACACCCAAAAACTCAGTCTTTTCCAAAGACCTTATTTGTATCATTTTCAATTGGAGTTTCTTTTACCAGATTAATAATGATGCTTGTATCATCAGCAATCAGTGTCAGTTCAGCTTCCTGTTTCAGATAGGAACGGAATTGGTTCACATATATCAAGAACAGAAGGGGACCCATGATTGAACCCTGTGGAACACCTAAGGTAATTTCACCCCAGTTAGATGTAGTGGCAAACTTTTTTAAATCACTTGACCCATAAGGAAACTTTTTGCTTCCTATTCTGTAGGTATGACTTAAACCACTCATATGCTATTCCATTTATACCATAGAACTGTAATGTCATGGTTCACACAGTCAATTGATATGGACAAATCACAGAAAATTCCTATTGGTGACATTTATTATTTAAAGATTCTACTATGTGGACAGTGAAATTGTATATGCTGCCTCAGTGGAACAGCATTTTTGAAATCTGAACTGTGATTTACTAAGTATCCCATTACTGTTGAAATGGCTAACCACTCTTGAGTACATTACTTTCTCGAAGATTTTTGAAAATGCTGTAAGTAAGGATACTGGCTGATAATTATTAGCAGCATTAGCCGATTTAGGAAAAAAAAACTTTTTTCCAAGTAATAATGATTAATTTTGCACTCTATTTCAAAATGTATTCATAGAACTATAATTTTTATCACAGATTTATTTTTTCATTTTTATAAACATAAATGCAGGACATCATAAACTTTAATCTTGAAAAACCGTAAATAATGAGCCAAAGTTGGCCCAGTTTATGGTTCTACCTGAATTAATTACCATGTCCTGCAGCCATGTGGCTACTAGGACCTCTCTGCTATCTTTGACAAGAGAAAGCAACTGACTCGTTGTCAGTGGTCACTGAACTATTTTAAGATCTATGCATTTTAATTATTTGGCTCTGAACCTACAGTTTGTCTGGAATCTTGCTGCACCCACTGGCCTTTGTGATATTCTAGCCTCCTATGCCATCAAAAGGACTATTCTATAATGGTTGTATGTATGTATTGAACCGAGTACAAAGAAACGAAGAAGAGTCTTCATCCCGCTGTAGCCTCCAGTGGTTCACAACCCCACAATAGGCCACAGCAGTCCACCCACCCACCTCACCACTGCCCCACACAAAACCCAGGGTTATTGTGTGGTTCGGACCCCAGTGGACCACCTTGGGAATGTCTCATACCAGACGCGTGTAACCCCAAATGTTTGCGTGGTAGAGTAATTGTTGTGTACACATATGTGGAGACAGTGGTTGCACAGCAATTGCCGACGTAGTGTAACTGAGGTGGAATAAGGGGAATTAGCCTGCATTTGCCAAGGTAGATAGAAAACTGCCTTAAAAACCATCCACAGGCTGGCCGGCTCACTGGACCTCGACACTAATCTGCCGGGTGGATTCATGCTGTGGACCGGCACAACTTCCCACTTGGGAAGCATTATGTTATGTTAGACCGCATGACTAGCAGTGTGGGTTTCTATAATGTACTGCATTCTGATTTAAACTCAACTAACTCTTTCACCATATACATCAGAAAAGTTCTCATGATGCCATAGACACCTTCACATCAAGTCCAGAACAGCTAATAAAAGTGGGGTTCCATCATTAATGGCTGTATACAAATGGAGACATCCAGCTTCAATACCATCCTCAGGCCCACAGATCATTCCATTGTTAAAATCAGAAACTGATTGCGACAAATTACTCTTCTACCTATTCATTCCTATAGGCCAGTAAATTACATTTTGCAAAATAAGTCTGTAGCATCCAACTATGCCTACTTCCAGAAGATAAAGAATCAAGGTCGTCAGGGTACTTATGAGTAGTCATATATGCCACAAGAGAAAAACAGTCTGTAGCTCTGGGAGTGTGACCCAAAAGGAAGAAATGACCTGTATTTTGAACTTTTCATACTGGTACCTTATAAGCTAAGCACCAGATTCACAATGTCATGAAATATTATCTACCATATTCAGTTAATTCAGTGGAGCCAGCAGTTGAAATAACAGTAAACCATCCTAGTCTGTTTAAGACAACACATTCATGGCTTTCTGGTAATGTGTATTACTCATTCAATAGTAGGGTAACATACTCTAAGGTGAATTCCTGTGTCATCATTGTGATAAATAATCTGAAATGGTTGCATATTTGTATGTATGTAAACAACATCCTGTATCAGCTATTCTGATTGGGTGTTCTCTATTTTCTCTGACGATTAAATGAACAGCTAAGGTAAATGCGTATACTGGGTGTGGAAAACATGCTTCCTTTCTTCCAGACCCAGGATTTTAAAAAAATTCTGTGTGTGCAGTTTGAGTCGGCATGATAAATTTTTCACAAAAATGTCAGGATAAAATCATAACAAGTGTTTTGTATTAATATATAATTTAATTATCAATCCCTTGAATATAATGGTTATATAGTGTAGTATAATGGTTACAGAATAGATAAACCACAAGTGGGGACTGTTGCTGACCACCTTATGCCTGATGGACTGACTACATGATCGATTTGCGATGTTTTTCCATTTCCTTTTCAGTGCTGCCATAGCTCTTGCATTTGCTTGTGAGTGTACTTGTTAGGCTTTTTTGATTTTTTTGACACAAGCTTTCCTCTGATGTGTGTATGCTATAATTCTGAACATATTTACAAATCATATGAGATGACATCTTTCATTTTTTACAATTTTTGGTTTAATACCAATTTTCACTCATATTTTGGCGAATATTTTTATAGTCCCACTTTGGGTGCTTGTAGTATTCTGAAAGCTCTTCATAGTGACACCTGAATCAATGTCTCAGTTAAATGTTTTTCCATGTTACATCAATTTATAGTTTTATGTAAAACTAGTAATTTGTGATTCCAAACTATCATTGTTTTTAACAATGGTGCATACTGATAGATATGAGCTGCAGTTTTGCTTGGAATCAATAATCATTGTAAACTATACTACTCAGTTATTTGTTCACAGTAGATTTTCTGTCACTTATTTTCACTACTTTTGACATGAAAACGTCTTTTCACACATCAGCTGAACATTCTTGAGTGACAAAAAACCATCGCTAATAACTATGATACTGGAATGAGATTTTCACTCTGCAGTGGAGTGTGCACTGATATGAAACTTCCTAGCAGATTAAAACTGTATGCCGGACCGAGACTCGAACTCAGGACCTTTGCCTTTCGTCGGCAAGTGCTCTACCAACTGAGCTACCCAAGCATGATTCACGCCCCATCCCTCCTACTTTCCAAACTTTACAGAAGCTCTCCTGCGAGGTACTGGCAGAAGTAAAGCTGTGGGGACGGGGCGTGAGTCGTGCTTGGGTAGCTCAGTTGGTAGAGCACTTGCCCATGAAAGACAAAGGTCCCAAGTTTGGTAGTTAGGTTTAATTAGTTCTAAGTTCTAGGGGACTGATGACCTCAGAAGTTAAGTCCCATAGTGCTCAGAGCCATTTGAACCAATTTTATTATTACCATAATCAATTGGATGTATTCATTAATTGAACTTTCCTAGTTTATTCACACCATTTCTTTGCCTGCCTCTTGTGAGTGGTGTCTGGAGCATTTCTCTGTAGCATCTAGCAGAAATGATCCAACATAGCAGTCATGCACCATCCTGTGTACCGCTGTTTCATGAGAGAAATGTTCTGGCGGAACCATTCACCATGCTCATCACAATCTGAACCAAACGCACACATCAAGGAAGTGCATTTTCAGGGTCATGTTGCAGCCAGTGACATTATAAGCATGAATGAGTTCATCCACAAGGTCCCTGTAATTTTTGCCTCTCCTGTTTCCGAAGAGCAATGTTGTCACATTATGAAAATAATGTCATATGTGCAGCTAACCAGAAGTTACAGTGGGCTCAAAGTATATATCCTCCAACAGTTGACATATTTGTGGACTAATGAATATCCCATACATGATCTTCTCTGTGCTGAGTCATGGAAACGTCTGACACAAATACTGAAATGCTGTTTCATCTCTGTGCCTTAACAAAACCTGTAATGAGTCCCAACTTAATGTGCACAAATGGGAGAACAATTTAACTACAGGTTCTTTGGCACTATTTCTACACCCAGAGCTGTTTTTGGAGTCCATTTTCTCTGTGGGTAGCATTTTTCTCTTATGTGACTGTCCCACTCACACAGGTTGCAACAATAATGAATGTAATCCTCTTACAAATCCAACTGCATTGAATCAGTTTGAAATCTCCATGTACCAGCCACTCATGCTTACTGTAATTAACAAAGTGTTTAATAGATTTTAACATGGTATAATTTTCTTTAACTAAGGCAGCATATATGACAGGGATGGATGGCATTTCATTACTACATTGCAGCAGTACTATGTTCAGGCTTGTTTTTGAACCATCTATAAAGAGACTTCACCTGTCTGATTTGTATGTAATGTTCAGGTCGTCCAACAAACCATCAAAGTAATGGCACCTTCCATACTGAAATGACACTCAATTTTTTTCTGGCTCTTCCAAAACACAAATACACATATTGTGTCATCAAGGAGATTCCACTGCTGCAGCCATGGGGCCAAAAGTATAGCTTTACACTTCGGTAGAGCTAAATTCTTAATCACATAGCTGAGTTCACACTGTGTGATTGTGCCTGGCCCTCTAGATGACAAAGTTGGTGTAAATGTAGCTCCAGTGTCACTGGTGGACAACTACAATTTATTGGTTGTATGTGTTGGTTCAGTGTCATTGCTATCAATACTTGAGGGTGTTACATCTGGTGGAACAGGAACTAACAATTCTTTGCCATGAGCCACAGGAAAATAGCAGATATGATATCAGGGAATGGAAAATTCCTTTTCCTCTTGGTATTAACTCTTTTCCTCAAGGGACATACATACAAAAATAGCAATCCAATGCATTGTTAATGGGTTCACACCTAATAGCAGGCACACCAAACTTCATGGAAGTGTTTTTACCATGCATCCAAGCATTCAGTGCAGATGAACATAAGGTATATACATGCATGGAGCCTAAAATTTATCTTGACCTCTAACTCATTACTGAAACACAAGACATATGGTTGTTTCACTGCTTCAGTCAATTTTCACCTTCTCGAACCACAAATAACATCTGCACTTATGTAACAAAAGTTACCTGGTTTGTTACTGCAAGTGTGGGGCATTTTTGTGCAAGCATAAATGTACACAATGACACAATTCTTCAATTGCAACACTTCACGTCACATACATTCACTGCTAACTGCCATGGCACTTGTTCCGGTAACAGCAAAAGACAAGTGACAATAACAATCACATGTTTCCTATATTTGATAATTCTCATGCAACTTTATGGTGCACACATGAGTCATGATGTAAAGCAGTGTTGCCATATGGTACTGAAGCACTCATCTCACTCACTTATGGCAGAGTGTCCCTTGACACAATGCCTTTGCGTGTAGCTCTCATAATGTCCCATAAGTGTGACTGTGAAACATAAACATCTTATTTAATATAATCCTAGGAGACAATTTTAACCTTGATATTCTTGTTTATCACATCTAAATCTATAAATTACAGCTACTTTCATTTCTGTAAAAGGAAAGAGTGATAATTTTTGGACCAGTGTTAGCAGCAGCTGGTTAGCCTCCCAACATTGCAACACCAACAGCCCATTGGCACCTTTACCCATCTGTGCATCATATAACGAGGCCTAAAGCTGTATTTCACTGAGACCTCTACACATTACAGTCAGTCTCAAAGAGGATGCGAGTGACATGTATTAGGAGTAATTTCATCGTCCAGGATCAAATCAAAGTGGAAAACTTAATGAAGCAATACATTTTGTTTACATACTGAAATATTTATTTTGTTCCTTCCCCATATCATCAAAATCTGTAGCTTTACCATTTTTCAATTTCTTAATGAATTTTTAGGTTTTCAGAGTGATATCAGTAGGATATCAGGACCAGTTAAAATCCTGACAATGGTCTTTCCCGAAGTCACTCATGTGCAATTGTGTATGATACATTCAAGGTCAAGATATAACCTGATACCTGTCACATGTTCTTCAAACATCACCCATGCCTGTAGGACAATGTTGTGACATAAAAATAATAGGACAATTAAGGTCACATATTCACTGTACCAATTCTGGCTCAGAAAATGATCTAAAACAAGGTCACTCTCCCTCAATTGATCTAGACCAATAGGAATACTTAAGAAAGGTGGGAAATCAAGTCCTCCTCCCCTTTTATTTCTGTAGATCAGCTGTGTGAGCCTTGTGATTCTTGGTCAGCTAACCACAGTGAAAGGAATGGCTACCAGGTTTCTTAAAAATAACTTTTCTTTGCCAACAACTTTTTGCAATGCATATAATTTTTATTAACAGTTTTTTAGTACAGAGAGATGCTTTAATATAAAACTTAAATTTATATATACACACAAATTATTATTGTGGGGTTTCAATGTAAATTTTCTGAAAGAGTCTGGTAGATAGAATGACCTTGAAGTATTAATTGCTTCTTTCAATTTGACATCAGTTATTGATTTTGTTTTTACTACTTGGGTAGAAGAGGAAAGCAGCAAAGGATAGATAATGTTTTTATATAACAAGGTAATTTTAACCAAATAAAATATTTTCCTGTTAAGAATAGTCTTTCTGATCATGATGCACAGCTAGTTACATTATCTGATGTAGCTCCATACTGTAATGCAAAACAGTTCTTGAAAATAGTGCATTCAATTAATGATTTAACAGAAGCAAATTTTAGGGAAAGCATGCAACAGTTAGACTGGGATGAGGTTACAGAAACCTGATGCTAATTTAAAATTTAACCTGTTTCATGATATGGTTGTGAGTATATTTGAAAACAGTTTCCCTCAGATAAGCCATGGCTTACTAAAGGGGTAAAAAAAAATTGTAAACAGGAAAGGGAACTTTATCTTATAGCTAGAAGGAATAATTATTCAGAAAGACTCAAACATTTTAAAAACTACTGCACTGTATTAAGAAAAGTTATTAAAAAGACCAGAAGTATGTGCATTATGTCTGAGATTAGCTTGTTTGATAGTAAAATTAAAACAGTTTGAAATATTCTTAAAAGGTGAACAGGGCAACAAGAGCATTGGAAGACTGTATTTCGATCAAATTCAATGAAAAGTTTGTTAATAAATGTCAGAAGCAGAAAATATTTTAATTATCTTTTTTAAGTGTTGTAGAGAAAATAGAATCCAGCTGTTCATAAGAAATTGCTAGGCTGTATTGGAAGAGGCAATACCTGTACAATTTGATAAAACTGAAATTCAACCTACCTATCCTAGTGAAATTACAAACGTAATAGAGTCACTCAAAAGTAAATGCTCACATGGAGTTAGTGGCATTTCTAATAGAGTACTTAAAGCTTGTTCCCAACAGATAATTAGGATTCTCAGCTACAGTAGCTAACTGAAACAGGGCACTTTTCCGGATAGACTGAAATATGCCACTGTTAAACCATTGCATAAAAAGGACAGGTCTGATGCTAACAGTTACCACCGAATCTCACTTCTCACAGCTTTATCGAAAATTCTTTAAAATAATGTATTCAAGACTAGCTTCACATATTTGTGAAAATGAAGTACTAACAAATAATGTCAGTTTAGTCTCACAAAGGCTCTTTACAGAAAATGCTATATATGCTTTCACTGATCAAATATTAAATGCTCTGAATCCAAATGGGATTTTTTGTGGTTTCTCAAAGGTTTTTCACTGTGTGTGTCATGAGACTCTTCTAGATAAGTTCAAGTATTGTGGTATGAGTGGGACAGTGCACAAATGGTTAAATTCATATTTAACTGGAAGAATCTAGAAGGTTGAAATTAACAGTACAGTTACTCTATAAAAATCAGCAGCATTCTCTAACTAGGGAGGTATGAACAATTGTTCTTAATATACAGTGAAGAGGCAAAGAAACTGGTACATCTGCCTAATATCGTGTAGGGCCCCCATGAGCATGCAGAAGTGCCCCACCATGATGTGGTATGGACTCAACTAATGTCTGAAGTAGTGCTGGAGAAAATTGACACCATGAATACTGCAGGGCTGTCCATAAATTCCTAAGTGTACGAGGGGGTGGAGATCTCTTCTGAGCAGCATGTTGCAAGGCATCTCAGATATGCTCAATAATGTTGATGTTGGGGGAGTCTGGTGGCCAGCAGAAGTGTTTGAACTCAGAAGAGTGTTCCTGGACATGTCGGGTGTAGCATTGTCCTCCTGGAATTGCCCAAGTCTGCCGGAATGCACAATAGACATAAATGGATGCAGGTGATCAGAGAGGATGCTTTGTACATGTCACCTGCCAGAGCTGTATCTAGACGTATCAGGGGTCCCATATCACTCCAACTACATATGCCCCACACCATTACAGATCCTCCACCAGCTTTAACAGTCCCCTGCCAATATGTAGGGTCCATGGATTCATGAGGTTGTGTACATGCCCGTACACATCCATCCCCTCAATACAGATTAGATTAGATTAGATTAGATTAATACTAGTTCCATGGATCATGAATACGATATTTCGTAATGATGTGGAACGAGTCGAATTTTCCAATACATGACATAATTAGGTTAATTTAACAACATACTTAAGTTAATATAACAACTTTATTTTTTGTGTTTTTTTTGTTTTTTCTTTATTTTTTATTTTTATTTTTTTATTTTTATTTTTTTTATATTTTTGTTTTTTTTCTTTTTTTCTTAATTTATATCTAAAAATTCCTCTATGGAGTAGAAGGAGTTGTCATTCAGAAATTCTTTTAATTTCTTCTTAAATACTTGTTGGTTATCTGTCAGACTTTTGATACTATTTGGTAAGTGACCAAAGACTTTAGTGCCAGTATAATTCACCCCTTTCTGTGCCAAAGTTAGATTTAATCTTGAATAGTGAAGATCGTCCTTTCTCCTAGTATTGTAGTTATGCACACTGCTATTACTTTTGAATTGGGTTTGGTTGTTAATAACAAATTTCATAAGAGAGTATATATACTGAGAAGCTACTGTGAATATCCCTAGATCCTTAAATAAATGTCTGCAGGATGATCTTGGGTGGACTCTAGCTATTATTCTGATTACACGCTTTTGTGCAATAAATACTTTATTCCTCAGTGATGAATTACCCCAAAATATGATGCCATATGAAAGCAATGAGTGAAAATAGGCGTAGTAAGCTAATTTACTAAGATGTTTATCACCAAAATTTGCAATGACCCTTATTGCATAAGTAGCTGAACTCAAACGTTTCAGCAGATCATCGATGTGTTTCTTCCAATTTAATCTCTCATCAATGGACTTACCTAAAAATTTGGAATATTCTACCTTAGCTATATGCTTCTGATTAAGGTCTATATTTATTAATGGCGTCATACCAGTCACTGTACGGAACTGTATGTACTGTGTCTTATCAAAATTCAGTGAGAGTCCGTTTACAAGGAACCACTTAGTAATTTTCTGAAAGACAGTATTGACAATTTCATCAGTTAATTCTTGTTTCTCAGGTGTGATTACTATAATTGTATCATCAGCGAAGAGAACTAACTTTGCCTCTTCATGAATATAGAATGGCAAGTCATTAATATACAATAAGAACAACAAAGGACCCAAGACTGACCCTTGTGGAACCCCATTCTTGATAGTTCCCCAGTTTGAGGAATGTGCTGATCTTTGCATGTTACGAGAACTACTTATTTCAACTTTCTGCACTCTTCCAGTTAGGTACGAATTAAACCATTTGTGCACTGTCCCACTCATGCCACAATACTTGAGCTTGTCTAGCAGAATTTCATGATTTACACAATCAAAAGCCTTTGAGAGATCACAAAAAATCCCAATGGGTGGTGTTCGGTTATTCAGATCATTCAAAATTTGACTGGTGATAGCATATATGGCACTCTCTATTGAAAAACCTTTCTGGAAACCAAACTGACATTTTGTTAGTACTTCATTTTTACAGATATGTGAAGCTACTCTTGAATACATTACTTTCTCAAAAATTTTGGATAAAGCTGTTAGAAGGGAGATTGGACGGTAATTGTTGACATCAGATCTATCCCCCTTTTTATGCAAAGGTATAACAATAGCATATTTCAGTCTATCAGGGAAAATGCCCTGTTCCAGAGAGCTATTACACAGGTGGCTGAGAATCTTACTTATCTGTTGAGAACAAGCTTTTAGTATTTTGCTGGAAATGCCATCAATTCCATGTGAGTTTTTGCTTTTAAGCAAGTTTATTATTTTCCTAATTTCAGAGGGAGAAGTGGGTGAGATTTCAATTGTATCAAATTGCATAGGAATGGCCTCTTCCATTAACAGCCTAGCATATTCTAATGAACACCTGGATCCTACTATATCCACAACATTTAGAAAATGATTATTAAAAATATTTTCAACTTCTGACTTTTTGTTCGTAAAGTTTTCATTCAATTTGATGGAAATACTGTCTTCCTCTGCTCTTGGTTGACCTGTTTCTCTTTTAATAATATTCCAAATTGTTTTAATTTTATTATCAGAGTTGCTGATTTCAGACATGATACACATACTCCTGGATTTTTTAATAACTTTTCTTAATATAACACAGTAGTTTTTATAATTTTTGATAGTTTCTGGGTCACTACTCTTTCTTGCTGTCAGATACATTTCCCTTTTCCGGTTACAAGATATTTTTATACCCTTAGTAAGCCATGGTTTGTTACAAGGTTTCTTACGAGTATATTTAACTATTTTCTTGGGGAAGCAGTTTTCAAATGCATTTACAAAAATGTCATGAAATAAATTATATTTTAAATTGGCATCAGGTTCACGGTACACCTCATCCCAGTCTAACTGCTGTAGGCTTCCCCTGAAATTTGCAATTGTTAAATTGTTGACTGAACGTACTACTTTGGAGGACTGTTTAGTATTGCTGAATGGAGCTATGTCATATATTGTAACTAGCTGTGCACCATGATCAGAAAGACCATTCTCAACAGGCTGAGCATTTATCTGGTTAAACTTATCTTGGTCTATAAAGAAGTTATCTATCAGTGAGCTGCTATCCTTTACCACCCGAGTAGGAAAATCAATAACGGGTGTCAAATTGAAAGAACCGAGTAGTACTTCAAGGTCATTTTTCCTATTACCCTCTTTCAGAGAATCTACATTGAAGTCCCCACAAATAATAATTTGCTTCCCCCTGTCTGACAGATAGCACAACAAGGAGTCCAAATTTTTCAGAAATAGATGAAAATTTCCTGATGGGGACCTATATACAGTTACAATTATAAATGTGCCTTTATTTAATTTAAGCTCACAGGCACATGCTTCTATATGTTTCTCTACACAAAACTTTTTTGTTTCTATACTTTTTGCACAATGATAACTTTTTACATATATGGCAACTCCTCCTTTCTCCATATTTTCTCTCATTACATGCGTAGAGAGCTTATAACCACTTACATTTACCTTATCCATATCAGTAACAATGTGATGCTCAGACAGGCATAGTATATCTATTTCATTCTCAGCTTCTAAATCTTCTAAACAAACCAGAAGCTCATCTACTTTATTCTTTAAACTCCAAATATTTTGATGAAATATACTTACATTATTTTTAATTATACTTTTATGAGAACTTTTCCTTATTCTAACATTTGCAGTACTCTCCTGTCTGAGTTTCTCATTGTGCTTAGGCCTAGTTTCTATACCAGTGGTCACATGGTGCTCAGAGAGGCAGATTATGTCAATTGGGTTGGGTGATTTTGGTTCATCAATGCAATTACCTAGGACTGAGATACAACTTGGTGGAGATAAAATTTCTGGTGATTGGTGAAAATTTATAATTGATAGCTGTGATTGGTGATCCAATGTGCTAGAATTGTGCTGTTTAATTTCTTTCCTAAACTGAAGATTTGTTTCAATCCTGACCTCTCGTAGAACTTGACATCTTTCTGTCTTACCTATCCTAAAAAAGGTGCTGCTCCAACACCTGTAACCACTGGTATTTTACCATTCATGGCAGTGCCTCCCCCCCTTAAATTTCCTGCTATTACCCCAGCCAGTTTCCCCTTCCCTTTCCTGTTGAGATGTAGGCCGTGCCTGGTATAGTCCCACCTACTGAGATAATCAACAGGAACCACACCAATATGAGCCCCCGCACCCGACCCAAGCAGCCGTTCCAACTCCAAATTAACTCTCCCAACAGAAGAGTTCAAATGAGGCCGGTCATGGCGTCTCAGGACAGATACAAATTCAACATTGGTGTGCCTCGATGCCGACGCAATCTTTACCAGGTCACACTCTATACTGTACCCAGGATCTCTGTCGATGCTGTTCCCTGGCCCTCCCACAATAACCACGGTGTCTTCCCTGGTAAATCCTTTACAGAGTGAACCTAAATCCTCTGCCACCTGATCCAGACTAGCACTTGGTTTGAAAAAATTTGTGACCTGGTATTCTGGTCCTAATTTCTCCTGCAGAAGTTGGCCTACACCTCTGGCATGAGAACTGCCTAACAACAAAACTTTCTTCCTTTTCGATGACTTTCCTACATTCTTTTTCAATTTCCTATTGAAAGTTTGTTGTGTCCTGTCTACACCTACCTCTGCTTGAGGCTCATCAGTTTCTAACTGAAGCAACAGGTCAAACTTATTTTTGACATTCACCACAAAACTGTCAGACTTAGTTCTAGGCCTGTTCCTTCTGCTACCTGTTGCCACTTCCCACCTCTCTTTGCCCTTATTTGAAATAAGACTCGTCTGATCAGGCAACATGTTTCCAGTCATCAACAGCCCAGTGTCGGTGTTGATGGGCCCAGGTGAGGTGTAAAGCTTTGGGTTGTGCAGTCATCAATGGTACACAAATGGGCCTTTGGCTCCGAAAGCTCATATCGATGATGTTCCATTTAATGGTTCACATGCTGATATTTATTGATCACCCAGCATTGAAATCTGCAGCAATTGGTGGAAGGGTAGCACACCTGTGATGTCAAATGATTCTCTTCAGTCATCATTGTTACTGTTCTTCCAGGATTTTTTTCCAGCCACAATGATGATTATAGAGCAGGGTGAAGGTCTGTTGTGTTTTCTGATGAAACCTGGTTCTGTCTCGGTGTCAGTGATATCCTTGTGTTGTTTGGAAGGAGGCCAGCTAAGGACCTGCAACCAACCTGTCTCCATGCGAGACACACTGAATCTACACCTGAAGCTATGGTCTGGGCTATGATTTTGCATGGCAACAGGTGCACTCTATTAGTTATCCTATGCATCCTGACTGCAAATTTGTACGTCAGTCTGGTGGTTCAACCAGTTATGCTGCCATTCATGAATAGCATACTAAGCTGTGTTTTACAACAGGATAATGCTCGTCCACATACCGTTGTTGTAACCCAATATGATCCACAGTGTACTGACATGTTGCCTTGTTATGCTAAATCACTAGATCTGTCTCTAATTGAGCACATATGGGACATCATTGAACAACAAATCCACCATAATCCGCGACTGGCACTAAGTGACCCTGTATTGACCAAACAAGTGCCACAGGCATGGAACTCCATCCCACAAGCTGACATGTGGCATCTGTGCAACACAATGCATGTACACTTGAATTCTTGCATTTAACCTTCTGGTGGTTACACTGGTTTTAATGTATCAGTATGTCACATTTTCAATGACTTATCTCGCACTTACATTAACCTGTGATCTTGTAATGTTAATCACTTCAATATGTTAGCTAGACAAATGTATTCCAGAAATATCATTACTTACATTAATTATTTCTTGATGTCGCAATTTCTTTTTTGTCACAGTATATACAGTTCACTTCTGTACATACATGTACATCCACAAAGCTATGACAGACATTATCATGACACAACAGACTGACTTGCTGTTGCAATGCAGTATGCAACTCATGGCCCTCTGACCAAAAGATTAATTGCTGCACCATATGAGGATGTTCATCATCAGGAGACAAACACTACTTACTATCAGTGATTGTTAGCCACCATGAGGCTGCACGATGAACACTCTCAGCCCTTCTCTGGGTGGCATCAGCATCTACACAGTATGAGTGCATCCTCGATCTGAGCCCTACAAACTCCACACTCTGCGAGTCATTTGCCTCATGTTTCAGCATTCTGATAACTCTCTTCTTCTGAGGTATTATTCTGTAAGGATTATCAGTCGCAAATCCAGATGTGTCAAACTCCTCAGCATTGCACCTAAATTCTTCATATGGACCATAGTCTGTTAGCCACTAGATCAAACTGTCTGTAAGTTGACACTAGCGAAGACTACAAAGAAGCCAAGGAAATGGGGTATCTTGTAAAACAAAAAGAAAACTGTATCTGTCAATCCGAAACAGTTCCGATGTTGATGCTATAGCACATTGCAAGAAATACTGCAAAATATTGAAGACTGTAATACGGGCATCAAAGCAAATATATTATAAGGAAAAGATAGTCATATCAGATAACAAAATAAAGACAATATGGGATATAGTGAAGGAGGAGACTGGTAGAACCAGACATGAAGAGGCACAAATAGCATTAAGAGTAAAAGATACATTGATGACAGACATGTATAGTGTTGCAGAACTTTCAAAAAATTTATAACTGTTACTGACAATATGGGGTTATCAGGGTGTGTAGATGCTGCTATGGAATACCTCAGACCAGACATTTCAAGTAACTTCCATAATATG
>NW_025726061.1:0-2500 GCF_021461395.2 Schistocerca americana
CTTAACCTAACCCGTATTGTGCCTTAACCTAACCCGTATTGCGCCTTAACCTAACCCGTATTGCGCCTTAACCTAACCCGTATTGCGCCTTAACCTAACCCGTATTGCGCCTTAACCTAACCTATATTGCGCCTTAACCTAACCTATATTGCGCCTTAACCTAACCTATATTGCGCCTTAACGTAACCCGCGTTGCGCCTTAACGTAACCCGCGTTGCGCCTTAACGTAACCCGCGTTGCGCCTTAACGTAACCCGCGTTGCGCCTTAACCTAACCCGCGTTGCGCCTTAACCTAACCCGCGTTGCGCCTTAACCTAACCCGCGTTGCGCCTTAACCTAACCCGCGTTGCGCCTTAACCTAACCCGCGTTGCGCCTTAACCCAACCCGCGTTGCGCCTTAACCCAACCCGCGTTGGGCCTTAACCCAACACACGTTGGGCCTTAACCCAACACACGTTGGGCCTTAACCCAACACACGTTGGGCCTTAACCCAACACACGTTGGGCCTTAACCCAACACACGTTGGGCCTTAACCCAACACACGTTGGGCCTTAACCCAACACACGTTGGGCCTTAACCCAACACACGTTGGGCCTTAACCCAACACACGTTGGGCCTTAACCCAACACACGTTGGGCCTTAACCCAACACACGTTGGGCCTTAACCCAACACACGTTGGGCCTTAACCCAACACACGTTGGGCCTTAACCCAACACACGTTGGGCCTTAACCCAACACACGTTGGGCCTTAACCCAACACACGTTGGGCCTTAACCCAACACACGTTGGGCCTTAACCCAACACACGTTGGGCCTTAACCCAACACACGTTGGGCCTTAACCCAACACACGTTGGGCCTTAACCCAACACACGTTGGGCCTTAACCCAACACACGTTGGGCCTTAACCCAACACACGTTGGGCCTTAACCCAACACACGTTGGGCCTTAACCCAACACACGTTGGGCCTTAACCCAACACACGTTGGGCCTTAACCCAACACACGTTGGGCCTTAACCTGCTCTGTAATTGTCATACGACGCGTTAAATTAGTGTAGTGTTGCCTAACTGCAACCCCCGCAATATAGTTTGCTACCCGCACTGCCCGGTCCCCAGAGTATCGCTTCATGTTAAACACCTTGCAGCTATACACTGTAATGCGGATGGCAGCAGGACGTACATGCTCAATGCCCTTCGCAGTTGTTCATTGGCATTCGCATGGCGAAGCACAGCCTACGTTGTGGTACGGCTTGTGTCAACTGTCCGCTGATGTTGTACGTCCAAATCACACACTGTACTGCACATTGGTCCTCATGTACTGAATGATACATCGTGGTACATGTGTGACCGTACCACGACTGCGCCAACAACGGCGAACCATACGGTCCAAATATTGTGCACTCAGCTACGTGTCGTCTCCCTATAAGAGCTGGATTGCAGTATGGTATGCCGTGGATGGCGATCAGCATGAGCCGTCTGTTGATGTAGTGGCGCGTGTTGTCAGACGTAGTCGTCTCTTCTCACTCACCGTGATAGCATGGTGCACTGCGTTCCACATCTGCGACATGCGACAGAGGCCGGTTGACAGTCGTTCGCGCAATGGACATCGCATACGTACGGGGGCCACCTTCCACGTGTTCGCGAAGCGTGCACATGTTGTTGCGTGTATGTGGGCAGACATAGTGTGTCGTGACACCTGACACAGGCATGCAACAATCGTTGAATTTGCAAATGGCGATGGACGTCTACGTTTGCTGGTGACGTTACGCAAATGAACAACTGGTAAACCGTTGTGGTGCGGTTGTTCTCGCTAGAGGTGAATCAGTGATGGCGACGATCGGTTGAGCTACCAACCGGTTGTTTCAGCGATACCCACCATGCCCACGAACGTGAATGGCATGTGGGTGTGAAGCGATACGCGGCGGTGGCTGGGTGGGACCGTCCCCGGCCGGTGAGGGGGGGCCTCCCGGCGTGCTGGCCGCGCGGTGCGTGGGCGCACGCGCTACAGCCGGCTGGTGGGGGCGGCCAGTGGCAGGCGCGCCGGCCGACGGAGGCGGCAGGCGGCGCAGCTGCGCGCCGGCGCACCCTGCACGCGGCGCCGTGCGGCCAAAGTAGGTCCTCGCGGGCCCGGTGCGAAGCGCGGTGGACATCTGCAGTGTGCTGGTCCGATTGAGGACTGTGTGCGCTGAGGATGCGCCGCCGCCCGGCGCTCGGCGCCGCGACGCCGTCTGCTGCTCGGTCGCCTCTGCGGTTCTCGCAGGTGGTTTGTATCGCAGCTGTGCGGACGTGTTGGCGCGTTCGCTTCGGCACCCAAGTGGGGCTTTTGTCCTTCTGTGGCGCTGGCGTTGGAGCTGCCGGCCACCGTAGGTGGCGCGTGTTGTCTCCCGCCGGCAATGCCACGACAGCACGCTCCCGGGCCTCTGTCGGCAGCGGCAAGCTCAGTTGGGAGCACGGGTGGTCGCACCTAAAGCGTCTACTCGCCAAACTCCGGGCGATTGCG
>NW_025726061.1:12500-15000 GCF_021461395.2 Schistocerca americana
GTTGGGCCTTAACCCAACACGCGTTGGGCCTTAACCCAACACGCGTTGGGCCTTAACCCAACACGCGTTGGGCCTTAACCCAACACGCGTTGGGCCTTAACCCAACACGCGTTGGGCCTTAACCCAACACGCGTTGGGCCTTAACCCAACACGCGTTGGGCCTTAACCCAACACGCGTTGGGCCTTAACCCAACACGCGTTGGGCCTTAACCCAACACGCGTTGGGCCTTAACCCAACACGCGTTGGGCCTTAACCCAACACGCGTTGGGCCTTAACCCAACACGCGTTGGGCCTTAACCCAACACGCGTTGGGCCTTAACCCAACACGCGTTGGGCCTTAACCCAACACGCGTTGGGCCTTAACCCAACACGCGTTGGGCCTTAACCCAACACGCGTTGGGCCTTAACCCAACACGCGTTGGGCCTTAACCCAACACGCGTTGGGCCTTAACCCAACACGCGTTGGGCCTTAACCCAACACGCGTTGGGCCTTAACCCAACACACGTTGGGCCTTAACCCAACACACGTTGGGCCTTAACCTGCTCTGTAATTGTCATACGACGCGTTAAATTAGTGTAGTGTTGCCTAACTGCAACCCCCGCAATATAGTTTGCTACCCGCACTGCCCGGTCCCCAGAGTATCGCTTCATGTTAAACACCTTGCAGCTATACACTGTAATGCGGATGGCAGCAGGACGTACATGCTCAATGCCCTTCGCAGTTGTTCATTGGCATTCGCATGGCGAAGCACAGCCTACGTTGTGGTACGGCTTGTGTCAACTGTCCGCTGATGTTGTACGTCCAAATCACACACTGTACTGCACATTGGTCCTCATGTACTGAATGATACATCGTGGTACATGTGTGACCGTACCACGACTGCGCCAACAACGGCGAACCATACGGTCCAAATATTGTGCACTCAGCTACGTGTCGTCTCCCTATAAGAGCTGGATTGCAGTATGGTATGCCGTGGATGGCGATCAGCATGAGCCGTCTGTTGATGTAGTGGCGCGTGTTGTCAGACGTAGTCGTCTCTTCTCACTCACCGTGATAGCATGGTGCACTGCGTTCCACATCTGCGACATGCGACAGAGGCCGGTTGACAGTCGTTCGCGCAATGGACATCGCATACGTACGGGGGCCACCTTCCACGTGTTCGCGAAGCGTGCACATGTTGTTGCGTGTATGTGGGCAGACATAGTGTGTCGTGACACCTGACACAGGCATGCAACAATCGTTGAATTTGCAAATGGCGATGGACGTCTACGTTTGCTGGTGACGTTACGCAAATGAACAACTGGTAAACCGTTGTGGTGCGGTTGTTCTCGCTAGAGGTGAATCAGTGATGGCGACGATCGGTTGAGCTACCAACCGGTTGTTTCAGCGATACCCACCATGCCCACGAACGTGAATGGCATGTGGGTGTGAAGCGATACGCGGCGGTGGCTGGGTGGGACCGTCCCCGGCCGGTGAGGGGGGGCCTCCCGGCGTGCTGGCCGCGCGGTGCGTGGGCGCACGCGCTACAGCCGGCTGGTGGGGGCGGCCAGTGGCAGGCGCGCCGGCCGACGGAGGCGGCAGGCGGCGCAGCTGCGCGCCGGCGCACCCTGCACGCGGCGCCGTGCGGCCAAAGTAGGTCCTCGCGGGCCCGGTGCGAAGCGCGGTGGACATCTGCAGTGTGCTGGTCCGATTGAGGACTGTGTGCGCTGAGGATGCGCCGCCGCCCGGCGCTCGGCGCCGCGACGCCGTCTGCTGCTCGGTCGCCTCTGCGGTTCTCGCAGGTGGTTTGTATCGCAGCTGTGCGGACGTGTTGGCGCGTTCGCTTCGGCACCCAAGTGGGGCTTTTGTCCTTCTGTGGCGCTGGCGTTGGAGCTGCCGGCCACCGTAGGTGGCGCGTGTTGTCTCCCGCCGGCAATGCCACGACAGCACGCTCCCGGGCCTCTGTCGGCAGCGGCAAGCTCAGTTGGGAGCACGGGTGGTCGCACCTAAAGCGTCTACTCGCCAAACTCCGGGCGATTGCGCCTCTCTCGAACCCGACCAAGTACTTAGGACGGCGCTGCGCGCCGCCGGGACCTGAGAGGGTTTCGAGGTGTATTGTGCAGGGGAGCTCAGCCTCCTCCTGTTTGCAGAATAATTGAGCGGACGCTTGCGTGTTCGCGCGGGCCCCCGGGACACACTCCCGGGCGGCCGGCTGCTCAGCTCTAGTTGACGCAGCTCCCTGGTTGATCCTGCCAGTAGTCATATGCTTGTCTCAAAGATTAAGCCATGCATGTCTCAGTACAAGCCGCATTAAGGTGAAACCGCGAATGGCTCATTAAATCAGTTATGGTTCCTTAGATCGTACCCACGTTACTTGGATAACTGTGGTAATTCTAGAGCTAATACATGCAAACAGAGTCCCGACCAGAGATGGAAGGGACGCTTTTATTAGATCAAAACCAATCGGTCGGCTCGTCCGGTCCGTTTGCCTTGGTGACTCTGAATAACTTTGGGCTGAT
>NW_025726061.1:22500-27500 GCF_021461395.2 Schistocerca americana
AACGCCAGCGCCTCTGCCGCACGAAGTCGTGGACCGGCAATCACTCCACCTGCACCCGTTCGTGCCCCACCCCAACCGCTCGACTCGCAACTCCAGCGGATGAACGGCGGACTTTGCTCGCACTCGCAATGTGCAATCCACCCCTATAACGTGCGTTTCATGAAGAGTTATGTCCAATATGCGACATTCCCGCTGTCCATATACATGAGCTGCGAGCTGTACCACGTACGAGCTACAGACGCGATCGCGTTGCTCTCTGTACGAATGCAGATGCTCAGCGGCAGCTAGGAGGCGCTCCATCCATGTCGGTACCGGTGAGCGTTGCACTCGCAGTCGCAAAAACGTACGGCAAGTATATTACTCGGAAGAGTCAATGACAGTCCAAGCCCCCCTGCGTGGGAAGAGTCTTCCTAGGCCATGACCCACCGGAAGGGCGCAGCGTCCCCCACCCCAGACATGTGACGTCACACTATCGGTATTGACGACTAGACTGATTCCTTATAATCATTTGCGATACACCGGTGGAAGCTGCCGAGACGAGTAACTACATAGCGGGCTCGCCGTGTCACTAATGTACAGAGATACAATAGTTTCGACTGGAACCGGATTAAACGTATACACGGCGCTGATTAGTAATAGATAGAGCCATCAGAATACAGATAATGTATACAACTGTCCGTATACATGCTGAAAGACTCTGCTCACAATCACACGTCAGCCAGACACTCTTATCACGCACTACTCTCTGCCTGTAACAGGCACACAGACAATATGTAAGCACCAGCATGGAACAACACCCAGTGCATCCTCTCTGCCACATTAGACAATCCACACTATCATAACCAGACCGGGAGGTCCACTCACAAAACAGAATATCTCACCCTTCCGACAACCACCATTGCTCAGCTAAGCCACCAACACCCACACATGTCCTACACAGGGGTGCACCCAACATCACAATACTGCCTCCTGTCACACCACACAAACAATGGCAGGAATGAAAGACACAGGTCTGCCACAAGCATGGAATCAGAGCGCCGCCTGTTATGAGCCAAAGGTGCACCCTGACGTGGCAAATCAGATGATGCCGCAGTCATTTACTTACGATAATCACAATCAACAAACCGGCCCCCCCCCCCCCCCCCAAAACACCTTTCCTTACAACAATGTGTACCTTAACCTAACCCGTATTGTACCTTAACCTAACCCGTATTGTACCTTAACCTAACCCGTATTGTACCTTAACCTAACCCGTATTGTACCTTAACCTAACCCGTATTGTACCTTAACCTAACCCGTATTGTACCTTAACCTAACCCGTATTGTACCTTAACCTAACCCGTATTGTACCTTAACCTAACCCGTATTGTGCCTTAACCTAACCCGTATTGTGCCTTAACCTAACCCGTATTGTGCCTTAACCTAACCCGTATTGTGCCTTAACCTAACCCGTATTGTGCCTTAACCTAACCCGTATTGTGCCTTAACCTAACCCGTATTGTGCCTTAACCTAACCCGTATTGTGCCTTAACCTAACCCGTATTGTGCCTTAACCTAACCCGTATTGTGCCTTAACCTAACCCGTATTGTGCCTTAACCTAACCCGTATTGTGCCTTAACCTAACCCGTATTGTGCCTTAACCTAACCCGTATTGTGCCTTAACCTAACCCGTATTGCGCCTTAACCTAACCCGTATTGCGCCTTAACCTAACCCGTATTGCGCCTTAACCTAACCCGTATTGCGCCTTAACCTAACCTATATTGCGCCTTAACCTAACCTATATTGCGCCTTAACCTAACCTATATTGCGCCTTAACGTAACCCGCGTTGCGCCTTAACGTAACCCGCGTTGCGCCTTAACGTAACCCGCGTTGCGCCTTAACGTAACCCGCGTTGCGCCTTAACCTAACCCGCGTTGCGCCTTAACCTAACCCGCGTTGCGCCTTAACCTAACCCGCGTTGCGCCTTAACCTAACCCGCGTTGCGCCTTAACCTAACCCGCGTTGCGCCTTAACCCAACCCGCGTTGCGCCTTAACCCAACCCGCGTTGCGCCTTAACCCAACCCGCGTTGGGCCTTAACCCAACCCGCGTTGGGCCTTAACCCAACACGCGTTGGGCCTTAACCCAACACGCGTTGGGCCTTAACCCAACACGCGTTGGGCCTTAACCCAACACGCGTTGGGCCTTAACCCAACACGCGTTGGGCCTTAACCCAACACGCGTTGGGCCTTAACCCAACACGCGTTGGGCCTTAACCCAACACACGTTGGGCCTTAACCCAACACACGTTGGGCCTTAACCCAACACACGTTGGGCCTTAACCCAACACACGTTGGGCCTTAACCCAACACACGTTGGGCCTTAACCCAACACACGTTGGGCCTTAACCCAACACACGTTGGGCCTTAACCCAACACACGTTGGGCCTTAACCCAACACACGTTGGGCCTTAACCCAACACACGTTGGGCCTTAACCCAACACACGTTGGGCCTTAACCCAACACACGTTGGGCCTTAACCTGCTCTGTAATTGTCATACGACGCGTTAAATTAGTGTAGTGTTGCCTAACTGCAACCCCCGCAATATAGTTTGCTACCCGCACTGCCCGGTCCCCAGAGTATCGCTTCATGTTAAACACCTTGCAGCTATACACTGTAATGCGGATGGCAGCAGGACGTACATGCTCAATGCCCTTCGCAGTTGTTCATTGGCATTCGCATGGCGAAGCACAGCCTACGTTGTGGTACGGCTTGTGTCAACTGTCCGCTGATGTTGTACGTCCAAATCACACACTGTACTGCACATTGGTCCTCATGTACTGAATGATACATCGTGGTACATGTGTGACCGTACCACGACTGCGCCAACAACGGCGAACCATACGGTCCAAATATTGTGCACTCAGCTACGTGTCGTCTCCCTATAAGAGCTGGATTGCAGTATGGTATGCCGTGGATGGCGATCAGCATGAGCCGTCTGTTGATGTAGTGGCGCGTGTTGTCAGACGTAGTCGTCTCTTCTCACTCACCGTGATAGCATGGTGCACTGCGTTCCACATCTGCGACATGCGACAGAGGCCGGTTGACAGTCGTTCGCGCAATGGACATCGCATACGTACGGGGGCCACCTTCCACGTGTTCGCGAAGCGTGCACATGTTGTTGCGTGTATGTGGGCAGACATAGTGTGTCGTGACACCTGACACAGGCATGCAACAATCGTTGAATTTGCAAATGGCGATGGACGTCTACGTTTGCTGGTGACGTTACGCAAATGAACAACTGGTAAACCGTTGTGGTGCGGTTGTTCTCGCTAGAGGTGAATCAGTGATGGCGACGATCGGTTGAGCTACCAACCGGTTGTTTCAGCGATACCCACCATGCCCACGAACGTGAATGGCATGTGGGTGTGAAGCGATACGCGGCGGTGGCTGGGTGGGACCGTCCCCGGCCGGTGAGGGGGGGCCTCCCGGCGTGCTGGCCGCGCGGTGCGTGGGCGCACGCGCTACAGCCGGCTGGTGGGGGCGGCCAGTGGCAGGCGCGCCGGCCGACGGAGGCGGCAGGCGGCGCAGCTGCGCGCCGGCGCACCCTGCACGCGGCGCCGTGCGGCCAAAGTAGGTCCTCGCGGGCCCGGTGCGAAGCGCGGTGGACATCTGCAGTGTGCTGGTCCGATTGAGGACTGTGTGCGCTGAGGATGCGCCGCCGCCCGGCGCTCGGCGCCGCGACGCCGTCTGCTGCTCGGTCGCCTCTGCGGTTCTCGCAGGTGGTTTGTATCGCAGCTGTGCGGACGTGTTGGCGCGTTCGCTTCGGCACCCAAGTGGGGCTTTTGTCCTTCTGTGGCGCTGGCGTTGGAGCTGCCGGCCACCGTAGGTGGCGCGTGTTGTCTCCCGCCGGCAATGCCACGACAGCACGCTCCCGGGCCTCTGTCGGCAGCGGCAAGCTCAGTTGGGAGCACGGGTGGTCGCACCTAAAGCGTCTACTCGCCAAACTCCGGGCGATTGCGCCTCTCTCGAACCCGACCAAGTACTTAGGACGGCGCTGCGCGCCGCCGGGACCTGAGAGGGTTTCGAGGTGTATTGTGCAGGGGAGCTCAGCCTCCTCCTGTTTGCAGAATAATTGAGCGGACGCTTGCGTGTTCGCGCGGGCCCCCGGGACACACTCCCGGGCGGCCGGCTGCTCAGCTCTAGTTGACGCAGCTCCCTGGTTGATCCTGCCAGTAGTCATATGCTTGTCTCAAAGATTAAGCCATGCATGTCTCAGTACAAGCCGCATTAAGGTGAAACCGCGAATGGCTCATTAAATCAGTTATGGTTCCTTAGATCGTACCCACGTTACTTGGATAACTGTGGTAATTCTAGAGCTAATACATGCAAACAGAGTCCCGACCAGAGATGGAAGGGACGCTTTTATTAGATCAAAACCAATCGGTCGGCTCGTCCGGTCCGTTTGCCTTGGTGACTCTGAATAACTTTGGGCTGATCGCACGGTCCTCGTACCGGCGACGCATCTTTCAAATGTCTGCCTTATCAACTGTCGATGGTAGGTTCTGCGCCTACCATGGTTGTAACGGGTAACGGGGAATCAGGGTTCGATTCCGGAGAGGGAGCCTGAGAAACGGCTACCACATCCAAGGAAGGCAGCAGGCGCGCAAATTACCCACTCCCGGCACGGGGAGGTAGTGACGAAAAATAACGATACGGGACTCATCCGAGGCCCCGTAATCGGAATGAGTACACTTTAAATCCTTTAACGAGTATCTATTGGAGGGCAAGTCTGGTGCCAGCAGCCGCGGTAATTCCAGCTCCAATAGCGTATATTAAAGTTGTTGCGGTTAAAAAGCTCGTAGTTGGATTTGTGTCCCACGCTGTTGGTTCACCGCCCGTCGGTGTTTAACTGGCATGTATCGTGGGACGTCCTGCCGGTGGGGCGAGCTGAAGGCGTGCGACGCGCCTCGTGCGTGCTCGTGCGTCCCGAGGCGGACCCCGTTGCAATCCTACCA